>NW_028318887.1:1375000-1497255 GCF_062004578.1 Staurois parvus
GCCAAGAAGTTACCCGAGGACAGGATGGTGTCGGGTACTGGGATCTCCTTGGCGTCCTCCTACATACGTGATAACGCATCTGGCTTAGTGTTCTTTGATCCAGGCCGGTACGTAATGTGGAAGTTGAATCTTGAAAAGAATAGTGCCCATCTTGCCTGTCGCGGGCGTAGACGCTTGGAGGTTCTCAGATATTCCAGGTTTTTGTGGTCAGTAAATATTAAGATGGGGTGCACAGCACCTTCCAGCAGATACCTCCATTCCTCTAACGCCGTTTTGATCTCCAGTAGCTCTCGATCACCGATATCATAATTCTTCTCCGCTGGGGTAAGCTTCCGTGAGAAGAATGCTACAGGATGGAGCAATTCCTTGGTGCCTTTCCGCTGGGAGAGGATGGAACCTACCGCATTCTCTGATGCATCCACCTCCAAGATGTAGGGCAGGGCGGCGTCTGGGTGACCCAAAATGGGTGCCGAGGTGAACAGCTTCTTCAAGGCTTCAAAAGCTTCCTGAGCCTCTGGTGTCCATCTGAACCGGGTTCCCAGCTTGGTTAACTGAGTAATGGGGGAGACCAGACCCGAGAAGTTCTTGATGAACTTCCGGTAAAAATTTGCAAAACCGATAAATCGTTGGATGCCTTTCCTGTCCGTGGGTTCAGGCCAATCCAGTATTGCAGCGACTTTCTGAGGATCCATCGCAACCCCCGCGGTGGAGATAATCAGGCCCAAGAAAGTAATGCTGGATTGTTCGAAACAACATTTCTCTGCCTTGGCGTACAACCCATGCTGCCGCAATCGCCCCAATACCCTCGCTACATGTATTCTGTGTTCCCCCAAAGAAGGGGAGAAAATCAAAATGTCGTCTAAATAGACGATAACAAAGACATCCAGGAAGTCCCTAAAAATATCATTCACAAAGTGTTGAAAAGTGGCCGGAGCATTGCACAACCCGAACGGCATGACCAAATATTCAAAGTGGCCGAAGCGGGTGCGGAAGGCCGTCTTCCACTCGTCCCCCTCCCTTATGCGAACCAAGCTGTACGCTCCCCTCAAATCCAGCTTTGTAAAAACCACTGCTGTTTTTAAACTTTGGAATAACTCCGGTACTAACGGCAGTGGGTAACGGTTCTTTATCGTGACCCTGTTCAACTCCCGGTAATCGATACACGGCCTTAAGGTTTTGTCCTTCTTTTCAACAAAGAAAATTCCCGCCCCCGCCGGTGAAGTGGAGGGGCGGATGAACCCCTTCTGGAGGCTGTCCTCGATATATTCCTTCAGGGCCCCCAATTCGAGCTCTGAAAGGGGGAAGATTCGCCCAAAAGGAATTTCTGAACCGGGTAACAGGTCAACGGGACAGTCATAAGGGCGGTGGGGGGGTAGAGTATTGGCTCCCCGTTTGCTGAACACATCTAGAAACTCATGGTAGGCTGCAGGGATTACTTGTTTTAATTCGGCTTCCCCCTCAGAGCACAGGAGGATTTGGGGGACCCCCGGGCCCGAAGTGCGGCAGTATACCCGACAGTATGGGGAAGGGAACGAGATTACTCCGGTCTCCCAGTCAATTTGGGGGTTATGGGCCCATGGGAGCCCCAAAATGACTGGGAAGAGGGATGAAGCTATAGCATCCAGGTGGAGGAGTTCCTGGTGCTGGCCGGCAATGACAGTGGCGATGGAGGGGGTTTCCTGGTTCACTACCCCCGATTTTATCCGGGAACCGTCGGCCAAATAAATATTGAACCCCTTCTGTTTCAATTGGAGAGGAATACCCTGCTGGTGAGCAAAATTAATGTCCAAGAAGCAGCTGCATGCCCCCGAATCAACTATGGCCGATACTTCCACGGTCCTTTCTGGAAGCTGAAAGGAAAGGGGCACCACTAAGTATTAGGATGAACTAACATTGCCAATGGACAAGGAAGAAGAGGTGCACTTACTCAGTTTCTGCGGGCAGGATCGTACCATATGACCAGCTTCACCACAGTAGAGGCACAGGTTCTGGGATAGTCTGCGCTGGTGTTCCTCTGGAGATAGTTTAGGCCGTGCCAGGCCGAGTTGCATGGGTTCAGGGATATCTCCAGGTGGCCGGTTCTGGATGTTTGGCCTAGGTGCTTGACTGGGACCTTGAAATGACCCCCAGGGATTTCCATGACCCTGGCCGGACCTCTAAAACCTGTGTTCCCGCAGTCTACGGTCAATCTTAATAGTCAGCGCAATTAAGTCCTCTAAAGTCTCAGGCACCTCCACCCGGGCGAGCTCATCTTTCAAGCCTTCTGATAGGCCTATACGGAACTGATGCAGGAGTGCAAACTCGTTCCAGCGTGTGTCCCCCATCCAGCGCCTAAACTCAGACGCGTACTCCTCCGCCGCTCGGCGGCCTTGCCGGAGCGTGTACAAAGTAGCTTCAGCAGAAGCTGCCCGCTGTGGGTCATCGTATAGGATGGCCATTGCGTCAAAAAAATTGTCAACCGAACTAAGGTGAGGGTCATTTTTTCCCCGCAGTTGGTGGGCCCAGTCTTGGGGTTCACCCTGCAGGAGGGAGATGACGAACCCCACCTTCACTGATTCAGTCACAAAGGTCCGTGGTTGTAACTCAAAATAGAGAAGACAGGACTCACGGAATGACCTGAAGCATGTGCGATCCCCGTGGAAACGTTCCGGTAAGGGTACTCGGGGTTCGGCCGCCGGGAGTGGTGCGGACGCCCCAGAAACCGGCACAGGGGCTGCTACGGCCTGTGAGGCAGGAACGGATATAGTGCAGGTCTGGAATTGATTCTCAATCTGCTGACATCTGTCCTGCAGGGCCGAAACGGCCTGTGTCAAATTAGACAGGTGCCTGCAGATCTCCTCAAGCGGCGAGGGCCCTCCTCTAGACTCAGTCATGGCCTTCTGGTACTGTAAGGGACCGCCTGGCGGTACCACTAGCACTCCACTGAATAGGCGTCCCCAGCGCACGGAGTCTAAGTCCCAGGGTGCTTGTTCACCAGGGCCCCTGATGGTGGGGATGGACTTGGAGCCCCCTGAGACCAGGTCGTGGCTACTGGGTGCGTCCGTCAGTGGTAGTGGTATGCGCCAAGGGCTCCCACGGGAAAGAGTCTGATATGAGGAGGTCAGAAGACCCCACTGCAAGGGATGGATGGATGAGCAAGGTCAGACGGGCCGGGTCGGTAACAGAGAGGACGGCAAGGTACAAGGCAGCGGGCATAGAATGGTCGGGTCACACGCCAGGTCAACAACAGCAGGTCAAATCCAATAGGGGGCATCCAGGAGAGAGGTCAGGCAAAGCAAGGGTCAGAATAGGAGAAAACAGCAAGGTCAGGTACAATCCGGGTCAATAACTTACAGGGTACAGGTTCGCAGAATCACAGGATGCAGGAAAGACCAGAAGGCACTGAATGACAGCTCAGGGCCATTTAAATATCCCGCCCTGCGCTGCCATTGGTGCCCAGCGGGCGGCCGCGGCTTCTACTGCGCATGCGCGAACTCGAACGCCGCTGCCGGCCCGGACCTAGTGCCCGTGTCCCTGCACAAGGCGGTGCACTGCGCCTGCGCCGGGACCATCGCGGCGGGGATCGAGGAGATCCCTGACAGGGATGCACCACATGGCAGTGAACAATGACCAACCACCACACCAATACACAAACATTACATCCCATAATAGTTTGCTAGAACAATGGGATGCAGCCGCAATGAACAACCCCCACACCAAGGTTAGAACATTTCACCCTGTACCCCTAACAGGCACAGGGTGACTTACACATAATGGGGATCTGGGGAGCTGACACAGGGATCTCCCCACCCCTCAAAAGGGGGCTGTGTTCCATGGGCCTCCCACCCAAAGTCACTCCTTGTTCACAAGCGACATACTCACCTGGCTTTCATATAATTACCTCCTAACAATTGCCATGGTGAGGTCTATATATAACAATACTGCATACGGATACATATGCTTTTAGCATATGATAAATAGCCATTGAAAGGTCCTTTGTGGAACTTTAAACCTCTAATGGTTCCTATTTTATTGCACACATGCGATTTTTGCTGCTGTTTGTCAGTTGTTAACTGCTATTCTTAAATTAATCCATGCATGTCAATGACTTTGCTGGGAGATGGCAGCCAACTATTTTATCTTTCTGATATACAAACACCCGAAGGCCGCACATCCATTAAAATCACCTTTATTTCTTTTTATAGCATATTCCAGAAAGATGACAGGGATACAGGACTCCAGCTAGCATGTTCCACGCTCCAATAGCGCTTAGTCATAGCTTAGTCATGAAGCTATAAAAGTGACAAATTATTAGAACAGCGCTCCTTACTAAACTATCTCATACATGTACAAACCCTCTTTGTAATCAAAATTGTATCTACATCATTATTGGTGCAAAAATACTCTGCTGTACAAAATATGTGTAGTGACTAGAGATGAGCGAATCGAACTTGGCGAAGTGGAATTCGTTTCGAAGATTAGGAAAAATTCGATTCGCGCCGAATCCGAAAATTAGCAGACTTCGGATGCGCGAATCGAAATTTTCCAAAAATGGCAGGGACATGTGTGGCGACGGAGCGGGGATCTATGGGAAGGCGCGCAGACAAGGCGCGCTGACCCATAATGCATTCATTCATGACATGTGATCGCATTAGCCAATCAGCAGCCAGCCAGCCAGCACTGTGTAATGGTCGAGCTATAAATTGCGGCCACCTTAGAATTCTCCATTAGCCTCCGGTCATTCAAGAGAGACAGACCTCTCTGTATTAGGGACAGAGTTAGGGCCAGAGAGACTTTAGGGCCACAGAATCGTTACTTAGGGACACAGAATCGTTACTTAGGGACACAGAATCGTTACTCAGGGACACAGAATTGTTAATCAGGGACACAGAATTGTTACTCAGGGACAGACACAGAATTGTTACTGAGGGACACAGAATTGTTACTGAGGGCACAGAATTCTTACTGAGGGACACAGAATTGTTACTCAGGGACACAGAATTGTTACTCAGGGACACAGAATTGTTACTCAGGGACAGACACAGAATTGTTACTCAGGGACACAGAATTGTTACTGAGGGACACAGAATTGTTACTCAGGGACACAGAATTGTTACTCAGGGACACAGAATTGTTACTGAGGGACACAGAATTGTTACTGAGGGACACAGAATTGTTACTCAGGGACACAGAATTGTTACTCAGGGACAGACACAGAATTGTTACTCAGGGACACAGAATTGTTACTGAGGGACACAGAATTGTTACTCAGGGACAGACACAGAATTGTTACTCAGGGACACAGAATTGTTACTCAGGGACACAGAATTGTTACTGAGGGACACAGAATTGTTACTCAGGGACACAGATTTGTTACTCAGGGACACAGAATTTTTACTCAGGGACCAACACAGAATTGTTACTCAGGGACACAGAATTGTTACTCAGGGACACAGAATTGTTACTGAGGAACACAGAATTGTTACTCAGGGACAGACACAGAATTGTTACTCAGGGACACAGAATTGTTACTCAGGGACAGACACAGAATTGTTACTCAGGGACACAGAATTGTTACTCAGGGACACAGAATTGTTACTGAGGGACACAGAATCGTTACTGAGGGACACAGAATTGTTACTCAGGGACACAGAATTGTTACTCAGGGACACAGAATTGTTACTGAGGGACACAGAATCGTTACTGAGGGACACAGAATTGTTACTCAGGGACACCGAATTGTTACTCAGGGACACAGAATCGTTGAATTAAAGAGTATGTCAGACAACACGCAGAGGAGTGGCAGAGGAGGCAATGTTTCAGGAGCGAGCAGACGTGGCAGCAGAGGAAGGGGTCGAGGCAGCACTAGTCGCAGCCAGAGGCCAGTGCTCCCGGTGTCATCCAGCGGTCGTGTCTCCACCGACAACCCTGCCGTCATCGATTGGTTGGCTCGGTCGTCTTCCTCTTCCCAGGTCACCTCTGACACCTACAGCCAACGGTCGGTGGGTACGTCAGACACAACCGTTAGTTGGCATGGCCCGGGAGCAAGCCCACTAAAATCACGTGTCCTCTACCTGCCCCTGTCCTTTGGTGTTCCCTCACCAAGCGAAGTATCGCATGCTGTGGGCTCAGCCCCACTGTACAGTGAGGAAGAGCTAACAGAGGGCGGTTAGGAACGGGGGGAGACATCCGCCTCTTCAGCAGCCAGGCGAAGAAGTACTGGCGAGGAGAGTGGCTCGGTAGCCGGTCTAGAGACAGGTCTGTCTCCTGACCCACACGCAGCCGAGGGGGCTAGTAGTGAGGCGGAGACCCTAATTGATGATGATGAGGCTGATCGCACTTGGCAGCCTCGTCGTCATCAGGCTATTGCTTCCGCATCATCAGGAGAAGAGGGTGCCAGCTTGCCAGCGAGCAAAACAGTCGGTGGGTTGCCCAGGAGGCAGCAGGGTCGCAGCAGTGTCAGTGGAGCCAAACGGCCACGGAGTAGAGCACCAGCTCCACTGCAGCCTACCACCACGGCCAGTAGTGGTGCCGGTGTGCACGGAGGAAGTAGCAGTCAGCCAGTGAGGAGTAGCGGGGGCAAAGTTTCCTACTCGGCGGTGTGGCAATTTTTCGTCAAGCCGCCCGAGGAAGTAAACTTAGCCGTATGTCGACTATGTGGCCAGAAAGTCAAGCGTGGCCAGGGGGCCCATGTTGGGACTACAGCGTTGCGTCAGCATATGCAGCGTCGCCATTCGGTGGCCTGGGAAAACCGTGATAAAGATACGGCGGTTCTGCCTGCCCCAGCCCCCGCTCCATCACCCGCTCCGTTACTTGCTCCGTCACCCGACGTCAATCGCCCTCTATCAGCCAGTCAAGGCTCCAACACCTCTGCTGAGGGGAGTTGTCGCTCATTGGCATTTTCCGCTCGTTCAGATGCTCCTTCTCCTGCTACTCCTCTTCACGGATTCCGTCAGCAGTCTTTCTTGGAATCCGTTTCCAAGAGACAACAGTTTGCGAGCACGCACCCGACGGTGCAAAAGCTGAACGTCCTCCTGTCCAAGTTGCTGGTGCTGCAGTCCCTCCCTTTCCAAGTGGTGGACTCAGCACCTTTCCGAGAAATGATGGCTTGTGCCGCGCTGCGGTGGAGAGTGCCAAGCCAGCATTTCTTCGCCAAAAAGGCAGTGCCAGCCCTGCATTCACATGTAGAAGAGATGGTGGGCCAGTCTTTGAGCATGTCGGTCTCTGCCAAAGTGCACGGCAGCGCCGACGTGTGGAGCTGTAACTACGGTCAGGGACAGTACATGTCATTTACGGCCCACTGGGTGAACGTGGTGCCGGCACAGCCGCACCAGCAACTTGGACAGGTCACGCCGCTTTTGCCTCCACGTTTGCACGTCCTTGGTCCAGAAAAGATGTCCGCCTCTACCACCTCTTCTTTCGCCGTGTCCTCAGCCGCCACCCCCATGCCAAGTCCCATTACCCGACCGGCATATCACATGTGCAGGGCGCAACGGTGTCACGCTGTGCTGCACCTGGTATGCCTTGGCGAACGTAGTCACACAGGGGAGGAACATCTGAGTGTAATGAACAGAGAAATCGACAGATGGCTGTCTCCGCGCAAACTGAAAATCGGAACCATGTTGACCGACAACGGAAAGAACATGGTGTCTGCTCTGCGTCAAGGAAGGTTGTGCCATGCGCCATGCATGGCTCACGTGTTCAATCTGGTTGTCAAGCAGTTCCTAAAATCCACCATCCCACTGCAAGACATCCTTAAAATGTCACGTAAACTTTGCATGCATTTCAGCCATTCCTACACCGCAAAGCACACCCTCCTTGAGCTGCAGCGGCAGAACGGAATTCCACAGCATCGCCTGATCTGCGACGTTGCAACAAGGTGGAATTCAACCCTACATATGTTAGACCGCCTTTACGAACAGCGAAAGGCCATCACCGATTTCCTGATGTTACAAGCGGATAAAGGTACTCCCCTGTGTAACTTAGATGTCAGCCATTGGCAGCTCATGCGTGACACCTGCCGCTTGCTCAGGCCCTTTGAGGAGGCCACGCTATTCGTGAGTCGGCAGGACTATGGGATTAACGACGTCATTCCTCTGTTGCACGTCCTGGAACAAATGCTGTTAACAATGGCTGGTCAGGGTGCGGTAGACGTGGCGTACAGATCTCAACGCCACATGTCCCCTGTGGGGGCAGGACAGGAAGAAGAGGAGGAGGTAGAGGAGGACATTGGTGCTCAGGAATTATTGAGTTAAATGGGTGGTTTTTCCACTCAGCGGACAGGAGTGGAGGAGCAGGAGCATCTGGTAGAGGAGGAGGAGGAGACAGAGGACCCAGACGCACCGTGGCAGTATGCTGTGGAGATGGAGGCAGGGAGTCCCTCGCATTCTTTGGCACAAATGGCCCATAGCATGCTCGGTTGCTTTCGTAGCGACAGCCGAATAATAACCATCAGACAGAGGGATGACTTTTGGCTGTCCACCTTGTTGGACCCTCGCTACCGTTCAAAAATGGTGGCCTTTTTCACACCTGCTGAGAGGGAGGCCAAAATAAAGTACTATAAAAACCACCTATATAGTCAGTTGGTCTCTGCCTTTCTGCGCCAACGTCCATCCTCAGACACTGTGGGCCCTGTGCGCTCGCGTTCCGCTGCCATGGCAGCAGGGGAGGGGTGGGGTGGTAGGAGCAGTGGCAGCTCCACCAGCAGCGGCTGCCTCAGTCTGCAGTCGATGATGAGTAGCTTTCTTCACCAGCGCAGTGAGGAAACTACTAACCAGCCGCAGCAGCAGCAGCATCAGGTGGACCTGGAGCAGGACCTCAAACAACAGGCTTGGGCCTACTTGGACAGCACCCTGCCAACCGAGGTAGACAATCCCCTTAACTACTGGGCAACGAAACTTGACCTTTGGCCCCAACTAGCTGAATTTGCCCTTGAAAGGCTGTCATGCCCGGCCAGTAGCGTGGCATCGGAGCGCGTGTTTAGTGCGGCAGGAGGTATTGTAACTCCGCGGAGGACACGACTGTCCACCCAAAGTGTGGAGAGACTCACGTTTGTGAAAATGAATCAGGCGTGGATTAGTCTGGATTTCAAACCACCAGTTCCTGACACAACTGACTAAATCCGCCATGAATCATGCCCCAAACATGTTATTATTTTTAACATAGGCCTCTGTATGGCCTTCAATTTAAGCTGCTTACGCTTCGCCACTCTGCCATGGGCCCTGTACCGCCTCCTCTTGCTGCTGCCAGGTCCAGAGTGAGTCATGGGTCCCTGTACGGCCTCCCATTGCTGCTGTCTCCATCGCCACACTCTGCCATGTGCCACTTTCAGGTCTCCTCACACTGCTGGTGGGTTCCATTTTGTCATAGGGTGCTGTATGGCCTCCCATTGCTGCTGCCAGGCCCGTAATCTGCCATGGGCCTCCGTACCGACTCCTCATGCTGCTGCCAGGCCCGTAATCTGTCATGGGCCCCTGTACCGCCTCCTCATGCTGCTGCCAGGCCCGTAATCTGTCATGGGTCCCTGTACGGCCTCCCATTGCTGCTGTCTCCATCACCACACTCTGCCATGTGCCACTTTCAGGTCTCCTCACACTGCTGGTGGGTTCCATTTTGTCATAGGGTGCTGGCAGATTACGGGCCTCCCATTGCTGCTGCCAGGCCCGTAATCTGCCATGGGCCCCCGTACCGACTCCTCATGCTGCTGCCAGGTCCAGAGTGTCTCATGGGTCCCTGTACGGCCTCCCATTGCTGCTGTCTCCATCGCCACACTCTGCCATGTGCCACTTTCAGGTCTCCTCACACTGCTGGTGGGTTCCATTTTGTCATAGGGTGCTGGCAGATTACGGGCCTCCCATTGCTGCTGCCAGGCCCGTAATCTGCCATGGGCCCCCGTACCGACTCCTCATGCTGCTGCCAGGTCCAGAGTGTCTCATGGGTCCCTGTACGGCCTCCCATTGCTGCTGTCTCCATCGCCACACTCTGCCATGTGCCACTTTCAGGTCTCCTCACACTGCTGGTGGGTTCCATTTTGTCATAGGGTGCTGGCAGATTACGGGCCTCCCATTGCTGCTGCCAGGCCCGTAATCTGCCATGGGCCCCCGTACCGACTCCTCATGCTGCTGCCAGGCCCGTAATCTGTCATGGGCCCCTGTACCGCCTCCTCATGCTGCTGCCAGGTCCAGAGTGTCTCATGGGTCCCTGTACGGCCTCCCATTGCTGCTGTCTCCATCGCCACACTCTGCCATGTGCCACTTTCAGGTCTCCTCACACTGCTGGTGGGTTCCATTTTGTCATAGGGTGCTGGCAGATTACGGGCCTCCCATTGCTGCTGCCAGGCCCGTAATCTGCCATGGGCCCCCGTACCGACTCCTCATGCTGCTGCCAGGTCCAGAGTGTCTCATGGGTCCCTGTACGGCCTCCCATTGCTGCTGTCTCCATCGCCACACTCTGCCATGTGCCACTTTCAGGTCTCCTCACACTGCTGGTGGGTTCCATTTTGTCATAGGGTGCTGGCGGATTACGGGCCTCCCATTGCTGCTGCCAGGCCCGTAATCTGCCATGGGCCCCCGTACCGACTCCTCATGCTGCTGCCAGGCCCGTAATCTGTCATGGGCCCCTGTACCGCCTCCTCATGCTGCTGCCAGGTCCAGAGTGTCTCATGGGTCCCTGTACGGCCTCCCATTGCTGCTGTCTCCATCGCCACACTCTGCCATGTGCCACTTTCAGGTCTCCTCACACTGCTGGTGGGTTCCATTTTGTCATAGGGTGCTGGCAGATTACGGGCCTCCCATTGCTGCTGCCAGGCCCGTAATCTGCCATGGGCCCCCGTACCGACTCCTCATGCTGCTGCCAGGTCCAGAGTGTCTCATGGGTCCCTGTACGGCCTCCCATTGCTGCTGTCTCCATCGCCACACTCTGCCATGTGCCACTTTCAGGTCTCCTCACACTGCTGGTGGGTTCCATTTTGTCATAGGGTGCTGGCGGATTACGGGCCTCCCATTGCTGCTGCCAGGCCCGTAATCTGCCATGGGCCCCCGTACCGACTCCTCATGCTGCTGCCAGGTCCAGAGTGTCTCATGGGTCCCTGTACGGCTTCCCATTGCTGCTGTCTCCATCGCCACACTCTGCCATGTGCCACTTTCAGGTCTCCTCACACTGCTGGTGGGTTCCATTTTGTCATAGGGTGCTGGCAGATTACGGGCCTCCCATTGCTGCTGCCAGGCCCGTAATCTGCCATGGGCCCCCGTACCGACTCCTCATGCTGCTGCCAGGCCCGTAATCTGTCATGGGCCCCTGTACCGCCTCCTCATGCTGCTGCCAGGTCCAGAGTGTCTCATGGGTCCCTGTACGGCCTCCCATTGATGCTTTCTCCATCGCCACACTCTGCCATGTGCCACTTTCAGGTCTCCTCACACTGCTGGTGGGTTCCATTTTGTCATAGGGTGCTGGCAGATTACGGGCCTCCCATTGCTGCTGCCAGGCCCGTAATCTGCCATGGGCCCCCGTACCGCCTCCTCATGCTGCTGCCAGGTCCAGAGTGTCTCATGGGTCCCTGTACGGCCTCCCATTGCTGCTGTCTCCATCGCCACACTCTGCCATGTGCCACTTTCAGGTCTCCTCACACTGCTGGTGGGTTCCATTTTGTCATAGGGTGCTGGCAGATTACGGGCCTCCCATTGCTGCTGCCAGGCCCGTAATCTGCCATGGGCCCCCGTACCGACTCCTTATGCTGCTGCCAGGCTCCTAATCTGTCATGGGCCCCTGTACCGCCTCCTCATGCTGCTGCCAGGTCCAGAGTGTCTCATGGGTCCCTGTACGGCCTCCCATTGCTGCTGTCTCCATCGCCACACTCTGCCATGTGCCACTTTCAGGTCTCCTCACACTGCTGGTGGGTTCCATTTTGTCATAGGGTGCTGGCAGATTACGGGCCTCCCATTGCTGCTGCCAGGCCCGTAATCTGCCATGGGCCCCCGTACCGACTCCTCATGCTGCTGCCAGGCCCGTAATCTGTCATGGGCCCCTGTACCGCCTCCTCATGCTGCTGCCAGGTCCAGAGTGTCTCATGGGTCCCTGTACGGCCTCCCATTGCTGCTGTCTCCATCGCCACACTCTGCCATGTGCCACTTTCAGGTCTCCTCACACTGCTGGTGGGTTCCATTTTGTCATAGGGTGCTGGCAGATTACGGGCCTCCCATTGCTGCTGCCAGGCCCGTAATCTGCCATGGGCCCCCGTACCGACTCCTCATGCTGCTGCCAGGCCCGTAATCTGTCATGGGCCCCTGTACCGCCTCCTCATGCTGCTGCCAGGTCCAGAGTGTCTCATGGGTCCCTGTACGGCCTCCCATTGCTGCTGTCTCCATCGCCACACTCTGCCATGTGCCACTTTCAGGTCTCCTCACACTGCTGGTGGGTTCCATTTTTTCATAGGGTGCTGTATGGCCTCCCATTGCTGCTGCCTCCACCGCCACACTGTGGCTCCACACTCTGGTTTTGGCCCCGTGACTGCCCAAATGAGTGAAGTGTGCGGTGATTCTAAGATCGACGGCACTCATCTGCATGTCATACTGACTGACAGTATTATTTCTCTTCCCCAGCAGACTCCAAGGGCATTTAAATTAAAGGTACAGTGTTCTGCACTAATATAAAGGCTCTCTGAAGCCTAGAAACACCCTTTTAATAAGTTAAATTCGCAGCGAATATATTCGCCTTGAATCGAATTTATTCCTCGAATTCGCCGAATCAGCCGAATTGAATTTTTGAATACTTCGCTCATCTCTAGTAGTGACCATCAGTAATTGATAAAAATTTAAATCTATACTCTGTGCAAACCTAAATATTATTATGATGTTAGATCTCTCCATCCACCATCACAAAAATCTCATAATTTGTCAAAATCATGTACAATAATTCATACATACATAATCATACTAGTGTAAGTAAGTGACTACATAAAAAAAAATATATTCTCTATTAAATTTTTTTTTTATAGAACCCAGTGTCCAAAATGTCCATAAATAAATGTCCTTGTTCAATTTTCTCATTAAGCCTTCTGTGTTATACAACACCAACACCGCGTGAAATCCACCACCAGACAAAATTAATAAACTCACCAGAGCACCATGCTTCCGCTCCTGGAGGACTTCAGAAGATGAAACGTGTAGGGCAGGGCCTTTGGAGGTGACCTCACCACATATGGGTGAGCTGCCGGTGGTTGTTTTAGCAAGGAGTTGACCTGCTGTTTTATGTATGTGCGGTTTATGAGAGTGTCCGCTATGACACTTTACATTGTGAGAGACATATCTTTTAATGAAATACAGTATCCTTATGGTTTTATACTATGAAGCTTCCTCATCCTTTCCCCTTATGGTTCCATATGAGTATATGAAGATCAGATTAAGGAGTTGTAACAGTCAGCTGGCATCTCTGCAGATCATTTCTCCCAGAGCCACTGCATTTTTAGCTAGTTTATAGTGTTACCAGCATGGAGCTCTGGTGAGTATTCGCCTTTATATATCAACTTGGTTTCCAAGGATCAGATAGCTGCTCTTTTTTTCCTCCCCCCTTCTGCATATATACACATCTAGTGGCGCTGTCAATCATTTATATACAAATAGTCATGGAGCTATGACAAAGCGCTAGTAGAGCGTGAAACGCGTTAGTGGAGTCCTGTATCCCTGTCATATTTGTGGAATATGCTATAAGAAGAAATAAAGGTGATTTTACTGGATGTTTGTTTGTATATTGGAGTCTGCTGCGGACAGAGCCAGCTCCTGGGATTTAGTGTGTGTATGGTAGTGGAAGAGGGAACCCACCTGGAGCGGTGTTTTTTTTTTTTTTTGCTTTATGTTTCTGGCTTTTATTATCACCTATCCTACCCTCACCCCCATAATTTTCCTTACCCCCATACATTTTCCTTCTTACCCCCCATCCTTTTAACCCTTTATCTTTCCCACGCCCTCTTTTCCCTATATGTCTTTCATTACATTACCTAATATCTACAGATTTAGTTTTGTATAGGCCTTCATAGACCGCTCCAACAAGCAGCTGTAGATGACATGTGAGAGATGCCCACATATTTATATTTTTGGTTTGTGACGTGTACTTCTTAGCTGCATATCCATCCAAAAGTCCACTTGGCTGTCGCACCTAAAGCACAGAGACCATTCCCTAATGTCTGCAACTCTAACCATAGGTAAACTACTTCAATCCTATCTCATCAGTTGCAACCTTTCTACCTCCAGAGCAGAGAATAGAGAGAAATGTCTTGCTGGTTCTCTGTGTTTGTATTATAGATATATAAATCAATATATGACATGCTTCTCTATGCCACTTACACTTTTGAGTGGACCCACTGAAACTATTGTCTTTATGTTTTGTAAGTGATTATCTATAATATGGTTTCTCAATAAATACCCTGACTGGTATAAGTCCTTAGATCTGGTCTCTCCCTCTCCACCCCTTCCCCAGACCACTCATTCTACTTCTATATGATACTGCTCTTGGAAAAATTTATGGACTGAGGTACACTCAGTTATTTCCTGAGTAACAATCTACACCTGAGCAGAGTGGCGGAGATGGAGGAGCTCATCCACATAGCAAAGGACTCCCCTTCAAAGTTTACCAAAACATGGGCTTGTTGATGTCATTTTCAAGAAACTGATACTTATCACCAGATAATGGGAGTCTCCTCTTCCCATCTATTCCAGACCATACCACAGGTACTTAAATGACTGCTTTCCTGTCACACTGCAGGCTACTCACCCAGCTTATGCTCTCCCACTCATTAACCAGCCTGTATTCTTAACAAACGCACCCTTTCCTACTAAAAAGTACTTCGCCTGGCATAATGTACCCTACTGTTGGGGTTGGCAAGAGAAGAAAGTATCAAGACTGGTAGACTCCCTCAGAGGTCCTGTATCCCATTCCTCCTTAAACCCCTTACCCTCATACCTCTTACCCTCCCCCCTTTTTATTTCTCTCCCTCTCTCTTCTCTTTCTTGCTCTCTTCTCTCACGTTACTCCCCCCCCCCCCCCCCCACACCTTTTCCTTACACTTTAGGGACTGACAGAGTCTAATTCCCGGAACATACCACAAACTTAGGAGGATCCCATTGGCCGTAGTGGATTTTATGTAACCCAATGAAATATCATTTCTACGCCCTCCGCCAATTGAACAAAATCACCCATCCTTATCTGGGATTGAGCCCTATCATCTTATTATCTAACACACTATATGACCATCTGTCATTCACATTATGCTTACCCATCCAGTAGACCATGTTCAATAAATTCCTTTTAATAAATAACTATATTAGGAAGGATGCATAAGCTTAGTTTCATATAACATCCTATCTGTTCTGAGTGCTGTAAGGTATTGATTGTTAGCAGTAAGGTTTCATAGTTATTTGAAGCATTATTGACAGAATAGGGCTATAGTGTTCTTCATCTTTATCTATTTTCTTAGCTTTTTGTTTTTGAATACATGCATTGTTAAACCCTATCATGAGCCTTCTATTTGTATATCATATGGCAGAAATGTCAACTGAATCTAATCCCAATAAAGTTTGGTTGGAAAAAAAAACACTGGCTCTGGTTACTGGGAGCCCACATGTGAGCTAGCCTAACATTCTTACTCTCTCTTCTTTACCACTCGTTTGGGGAAAATTCTCTCTCTAGGAGAACTCTGATTAAATTCTGAGTCCTGCAGAACAATGGAGACTATTTAAAGTGGTACTGTGCTGTACTCTGTTTTTTATTTCTCTTGTGTGGTTCACTGTTGTGTACATCAGTCACTGATTCTTTGTGTGTATATTTCTGCTAATCTGAATTTATACAGACTAATTTGCTGTTCATCAAATGCTGTGTTAACATTGTCCTCACCTAACAGCCGCTGCCCTTCCCTCCTCCTTCCACTCCATCCCCCACAGCCATTTCCTCCTGTACCTCTACCCCCTCCCTCCTAGATTGTAAGCTCGAAAGAGTAGGGCCCTCTTACCCCTTGTGTGCTGTTTGATGTTACTGTACTGTTTCATGTATTGTCCCCCCTCTATTGTACAGCGCTGAGCAAACCCTTTGGCGCTATATAAACTCGATAAATAAATAAATAAATAAATATAGCCAAAGGGGGTATCTTGCTAAGATATTATGGTGGTGTCAGCAGGGGTTGTGCTCCAGCCAGGGCTGAGATGTGAATGGGAAACCCAAAATACTCAGTGGCTCTTTAAGGGTAACACTAAAAATACATGACCCTGTTGAAGCGTCTTAAGTGATAATCGAGCCAAGTGGTCGCAAAGGGATAAACTCCATGTTGTTTGTTTACTACAGAATTCTTCTACCAAACATTAAAATCAAGCAGACAATTATGCAGTGCTTTTATTGAAAGTGGACTTTTAACTTGGATCTTACTAACAGGTCATGCTTTTGTGGGTGGATAGTTTTGATTCTGGATGTTGGAAATGGTATATGATATGATATACTCAGTTTATATGCTGCAAATGCATTCATTTATATTCCTCATAATAGCCTGATACAGAAACTGAGGAACCAAAGACTATTGTAAGATGTCTGAACATGCATATAGATTATGTTAAAAGACAGAAGGCAAGGGGTTAAAAGGGGTACATTTGGTAAAGGCGTACCATAGGGATAGGCTTGGGAACAGTGTGCAGAAGTGTAACACAATATCAGTGTTGGTCCCAGAACTTTTCAATCTATTTCTTTTTGTACTCCTTCAATCTTAGAGTCCTTGCCTGCAGGTCAGAAGCAGCTAATCACAATATGGCATGTTTTTATCAAATATTTGACCTCCACACTCCCTGCATTCTGTGTGTTGTTCACGTAATCAAACAGGTCCTTGCATTCAGAAGATGTGGCATCAGGGACCTGTTATATTTGCCTATGGAAACATTGGTAGCCAGTAAAGGATTGTCCTGCAATAGCTGCTAGGTAATTTGTTCAACCAGGTACCTGAGCTCTAACCAAAGTAGAGTAATACCATTATTGATGACAGAAAGAGCCTCTCTGTCCACAACCTCTCCAACAATCCACCAACAGCAAGGAGTATATTTCTTGCCACCTCTCTGGGAGCCTGTACCACTTCACTAAAATTATAACATGATTCCTTTATATTCAAATTAAAGCTGTTTTACCTGTCAACGGTTTTGTATGTTTGTCCCACAAATTGCTGGTTAGAAATCCATATTATCATCTATTACATAGTCAACTGCAATTAAATAAACTATAGAAGTGCAAATATTTAAAGTATAAATGTACTGTAACATTATCACATCTCTGAAGTGAAGTGAAGAACTGCTTCTAATCATAATCAAACTGAGAGAAGAGAAAGCTATGACAATCAAAGTATTTCTTAACAGAATGCTACCTTACCCAATTTAGGTAAAAGACTATGTTATGGAACACAGTTGCAGCACCAAGACATCTAGAGAAAATGCAAAAGTAGTCTTCAAGGCAACCCCAGAAGTATTGAAGATAGATTCATATGAGTTAGCTCCAGCGTCCGAACCACTGCTACCATTTTGTGTGTATTTAAGAAAGCATGGAATACTTGCTAAGACTCATCAGCTCATACAGAAATACAACTTTTAAAATACAGTTTAAATACTTCCTAGCAGAGCATCCCCTTAGCAGCTCACTGCAGAAATACATTTGAGATATTCTCCACTTCTGAGCAAGAGATCACTTTCCAAAAACCACATATAGTATTTTTGGAAATTGATACCGTGATCTCACATCCAAACTCATGTGACAGGGAAAAGGGTTTTTACTAATCATTTCTGTTCTGAGCTGATGCAAGGCAGCAGGACATGTACCATCTTTGGGAAAAAAGCACAGAACATAAATTTGCTCATGGTGACCTCATCACTAGAGATATTTTAAACTCAACTGTTGATCTGGGAGGACATACCCATATGTCCTCTCACTCCTTGGACTCACATGCGGCCTCATGGCTATCTGTATCCCAGTGGATCATCACCATCTGTTGGTGTCACAGTGTATCAGTGCACATCAACATCTGTCACAGTGTAACAGTGCGCATCAACATTTGTCACAGTGTCCCAGTGCACAACATCTGTGAAAGAAAAGGGTCTTCTACTCATCCAGTGCAGGGATTCCTCTGAGAATGAGATGGAGCAGGCTGAAGCTTAGAAAGCACTCATAACTAATACACAAATTTGCTAAGTTTTTCAAAATTCTGATTTAGATAATACTGATTGTTCTTTATTCAATTGTAACTACATGTACACCACATTCAACCATTAACTGTGTGACAGAATGGATCAGAGCAGAAAGCACTGTCCTGAGCACCTCTAGGTATGTGCAGTAAATGGGTAGTTGATAAATGCATATTAATTACTTTGCTACATTCTTTAGCAGAAATATAACAATCAGGAAATGTAGCAATCTGGAAACTACCATCAGCTATTCATAATATTTGTATTCCTCATTTTAGTAGAAGCAGGAGAAGCATGATGAAAAAAGCAATACAAAACACAAATTAACTGGTAATAAGCTCAAACCATATCTTGAACACAAGATTACATTTTGAACGTATTATTATAGTGAACAGCCATACATATTGCCACATTTATCTTGAATTTTGTAGTCACTCACCTGTATCATTCATAATGTGAGAAGAAGGAGATACAGGTGCAACTTTTGCAGTGAGAATTTTTACCCCTTCTCTCTCCATCCTGAACAAATAAGATTCTCTTACAGTGGACTTCTTAGTATTTTATTAACCTTCCACAGTCTCCCTCTACTTTGTCTTGGATTTTTCTTTTTCAGATAAGGGTCACTTACAGATTAATGGAATTAGCAAGGGATTACTTTAAAACAGCTTTTAAAAGACAATTCTTTATCTTCCCCTGGAGTAGGTTTTACACTACAATTTTTTTATTAGTTAAAATATCAGCCAATAGAATTCTAATTTATTAGGTTTTATTTCTTTCTTGGTGCTTTGTTCAGCAGAAATGTTATGAAAGTATCATAAAAGTGTTTAGTCATTTATCAGTGATATTGCCACATGTCTCATTCTACCCACTCCACTTCTCAGCAGGAGACTGCTGGTTTCATTATGAGTTCTTAGACACTGCTAGTGCAGTAGGAAAATAGCGACAACATCATAGTCTAAAACAATGTTGAGAGTGAAATGCCAGAGGAGGTAGACAAGAGACAAATCCATGTGGGCTATCAAAGATTAGACAATTATAACATTCCTAGGTAGACAGAACAGAGACAAGCAGTTGTGTCACCAGAGTTTGATGATGATTTACCATAAGGAACAGGACCTCAGAATGCCTGGTCACCAGTTAGGGCCACAGCCTTTGAGTGTCAGCCATGCAGCTCTATCTCTACCAGCAGTACCTTTGAGAATGGCACCCCACCTCAACTTAAAAACATATTTAAATTTCAATGGACTTGCTCTGGCCTGCCCCATTTTCATATGTGTTCTGGTGCTTTGCAGCCTATTCATTTTAAAGAGGTTGTTTAGCGCACTGCAATACAACATGCTTCAACAAATTCTTCAAATGGTGGTGTTTCCCTACATATTAGAAAATGTGCTGGACTACTGTGAACTTAATTAGAATGTGTTAAATCAGTTAATCAGCTGGCAAGGCATCTGTTCTGAATCCACTTTACTTAAAGTGATATTAATGGCTTATTTAAATTTTTTTAAAACAAATACATCACACTAACCTGCTCTCTCCAGTGGTTTTGCACAGAGCAGCCCAGATACTCCTCTTCTTGGGTCCCCTGCCTGCACTCCTGGCCCCTCCCTCCTGTCAGGTGCCCCCACAGCAAGCAGCTTGCTATGGGGGCAACCGCTACTCCATGTGTCCATTTGCACACAGAGTTGCGGCTCTTCTCATTGGGCCGATGGCTCCCGCTGCTGTCTCAGCCAATGAGGAGAGGCAGTCCCAGGATTGCTGAGACCCCAGTGCACATTGCTGGATAGAGAGGGGGCTTAGGTGAGTATTAGGGGGCTGGGGTGAGCTGTTGCACAGAGAAGGTATTTTACCTTTATGCATAGAATGCATGAAGGTAAAAAGCCTTGAGCCTTTACAACCACTTTAACCACCTCAATGCAGGGAACTTTTACCCCCTTCCTACTTTTTTCACACAAATAGAGCTTTCTTTTGCTAGTATTTGATTAGCACTTGGTTCTTTATTTTTTCGCTATAAATTAACTGGTTGCCCACCAGCCACAGTACGTATACTGCGGCAGGGTGGCACCGCTCCACAAAATCATGTATATAAACATGATTTTGCATATCGGTAGGGGGCACGCACGACGCCCTACCCGCGCCGCCGATCATGGCCGCGGGTGTCAATCACCGGGTCCCAGCCGGTCATTACCCGTCGGGTCCCAGCGATTGCCGGAAAACAGTGACACAGAGCACAGCTGCATTGTTTTCAACGCAGCTCTGCTCCCTGTCAGTTACCAACACACTGTTCCTGAGACCGGAGTTTAGCTCTCAGGATCAGTATGTTCCTGTGAAGTACACCCCCCCGCCCACTAGTAAAACACTCCCCTCACACAGTTAGCCCTTTGATTGCCTAAAAAAGTTAACCCCTTCCTCCCCAGTGCTATTAGTACAGTGTCAGTGTTTTGTTTTTTACACTGATCACTGTATTGGTGTCACTGGGGATGTCAGTGATCTTAAGTCAGTCAGTCCCCCAGTGTCAGAATGTCTGCCGCAGTCCCGCCATAAGTTGCTGATTGCCGCCATAAGTCGCTGATCGCCGGCATTATTAGTATAAAAAAATAAAAATTCCAGTATATATACTGCCATTTGTAAACGCTATAACTTTCACGTAAACCAATTAATTTACACATATTGGGATTTTTTTTTAGCAAAGACATATCGCAGAATACATTTTGGCTGAAATTTATGACAAAATTAGATTTTAAAATTTTTATACTGGACATGTTTTATAGCAAAAGTCCAAAATATTTTTTTTCTCAAATTTTTTTTTATATAACTCGAAAAATAAAAAACGCACAGGCGATCAAATACTACCAAAAGAAAGCTCAATTCGTGGGGGAAAAAAATGTAAATTTCATGTTGGTGCAGCGTTGCATGACCGGGCAATTGTCAGTTAAAGTAATGCAGCGCCGTAACACAAACCGCTTATGTAACCGCTCTCATACATGTGGTATCCCCATACTCGGTAGAAGTAGCAGAACATATTTTGGGGTGTAATTCCACATATACCCATGGCTTGTGTGAGAAATATATAATTTAAATGACAACTTTGTGTAAAAAATAAAGTTTTTGTCATTTTCCAGAAACTTGTGGAAAAAAAATAAATCTTCCATGGACTCATTATGCCTCTCAGCAGATAACTTAGGGTGTCTACTTTCCAAAAAGGGGTCGTTTGAGGGTGTTTGTACTATCCTGGTATTTTAGCACCTCAAGGAATGTGATGGGCAGTCAAAAAGTAAAAGCTGTGTAAATTCCATTATCTATACCATAGTTTGTAGATGTTATAACTTTCACACAAAGCAATCAATATACACTTTTTGGGATTTTTTTAACCAAAAACATGTAGCAAAATACATTTTAGCCTAAATTTATGACAACATTTTTGTTTTTTTGGATATTGTTTATGACAGAAATTAGAAAATATTGTTTTTTTTTTAAAGAAATAATTTTCTCAAATTTTTTTTTGTTTATAGCGCCAAAAATAAAAAGCGTACAGGTGATAAAATACCACCAAAAGAAGGCTCTATTTGTGTGAAAAAAAGGACATAAATTTAATTTATGTACCATATTGCTTGACCGCGCATTTGTCAGTTAAACTCGTGCAGTGCTGTATAGCAAAAAAATGGCGCAAATTGCAATATCTATACCAGTTTGTACACGATATAACGTTCATACAAAGCAATAAATATACACTTATTGAGATTTTTTTTACCAAAAACATGTAGCAGAATACATTTTGGCCTAAATTTATAACTAACTTTGAGTTTACTATATATTTTTTATAGTCGAAAGTAAAAAATATTGTTTTTCTTCAAAATGTTCGGTCTTTTTTTGTTTATAGCACGAAAAATAAAAAGCGCACAGGTGATCAAATACCACCAAAAAAGCTCTATTTATGTGAAAAAAAAATGTAAATTTTGTTTGGGTACAGCGCCGAGTAGCAAAAAGAGGCCTGGTCATTAGGGGGGTAAATCCTCAGGAGGGCCAGTTGTTAAAAAATACTGAAAATTTTGAAAAAAAAACAAATTTTTCTTTGTTTCTGTGAAAAATTTTTTGCAAATAAGTAATTTTTCTTCAGAGATTTGGGTATAATGTATACTGCTATGTTTCTTTGGTAAAAATAATACCAATCGGTGTATAATATTTGATCTGTTTAAAAGTTATAAAGTCTACAAGTTATGGTACCAATCATTGAAAACTGATCACACCTGATCAAACCTGATGTACTTATGGCCTATCTCACTTCTTGGGACACTAACAGCTGACAGCTAAAAAGAGTGGGACATTTGAGAGGAGAGTGAAAAAGTTTTACTTTTGACTGTTGGTGATTATTGGTGCTTGTTGTTGTTTTATTTTCTTCTTTGGGTTTTGCTAAAACCTTTTACTTTTTTAAATCACTTTTTCTGTCACTTTTTAAATAGCACTTTTTTCTTCCTTTCCTTGCCTTACTTCAGTATGCTAATTACCCACTTCAATACCGAGCACTTTTACCCCCTTCCTGCCCAGGCCAATTTTCAGGTTTCAGCACTCTCACACCTTGAATGACAATTGCGCGGTCATGCAACACTGTACCCAAACTAAAATTGTATCATTTTGTTCACATTAGAGATTTCTTTTGGTGGTATTTAATCATTTTATTTAAATCATTAACAAAAAAAGACTGAATTTAAAAAAAAACAATAAACAAGTTTTTCTTTGTTTATGTTATAAAAGTTTGCAAATAAATAATTGTTCTTCAGAAATTTAGGCCAATATGTATTCTGCTACATTTATTTGGTGAAAATAACCAAATCAGTATTTATAATTTAGTCTGTAGGAAAGTTATAGAGTTCACAAACTATGGGATATAACTGAAAATGGATCAATCCTGAAGTACTGACAGCCAATCTAATTTCTTGAGGCCCAAAAATGTCAGAACAGTACAGATATCCCCCAAATGACCCCTTTTTGAAAAGTAGACAGTCCGATGTATTTCATAAGAGACATGGCAAGTTTTTTCAAAATTGTAATTTCTGTTGTCATAATTTTTCGGAAAATGAAAAATTAAAAAACAATGTTTCACAATTTGTTTTTTACATACTGTCACCAGTGCAGTACAGCATCAGCATATAACTGGTGTGGCGGTAATCAGGGCCACTGACTGGTAACAGTACGAAAAAAAAAGATAATTTTTTTTACATTTTTTTTAATTTTTTATAATTTATTTTACATTTCTCTTTTTTCAAGTTTTTTTTCATATTGCACTATGACCAAAGTAGTATAATGTTAACATGGTAACATTGTACTACTGTGGGGAAGTGATCAGTATTTTTTTTTTCTTTTACACAATTTGCTTATAGGAAAGAATTTCTTTGCTATAAGAAAGCATTTAACTGAATGAAATCGATTCATTCAGGGGTTTTTTAGTTGTGATTAGCTGTGATTGGCAACAGCTAATCACATGACATAGATGGGCTGTGATTGCTCCAGCCTGTGCATGTGATAGCTGTGACCATTCACAGCTAGACACAGTTGTATACAATGGATGGCATGAAAGGAAGCAATCCATTGTATACAACTGTCATGTGACCTGTTGTGATTGGTCACAGCAGGTGAAAAGGTACTGGCAACGGGGCCGGTACACAGATCTGTCATTGGCTGTGTCCGAGGTACAAGGCCGGTGACAGATCTCGCTACAGCATGGCCCTGTGGTGCATGCACAAAGTATGATCCAGGAAGGATGTCATATGACGCCCTCCCGAAGGGATAAAGTGTTTCCCCGGCCGTTATTTGACCATAGGCCAGGCGGCAAGTGGCTAAGGGGAGGAGTTAATTGGTCACAGGTGCTACAGGTACTATAGACCTTGCTGTAGAGCTCACTCTGAGCTTGCTCATTCTTGAGCTTGCCTGTATTTTGCTTGCTGGACCTTTGACCAAGTGGACATTTGATAAGTGGAGTTAAAAAACCAGAGCTGAAAACAGGAGATTATAACAGGAGTCTACTAAACTGTAAGTGACAACTGATATTGCCTATTAATATTGTAACTGTGATATGAGTACTAGCAGGGTTGAAGGTTTTGTGCAGTGCAAAATGTGCCGTATGTATGCAACAATGGAGCAACAGCTCCAGGATGGATACCGCTGCAACAGATGTTAGTGGGTTGCCCTTCTGGAAACTCGCGTTAGAGATCTGGAGGAGCAAGTTGCAACACTGGGCAAAACCGACAACCTTGAAAGGGGTCTTTGGCTCTCTGATTATGTAGCTAATGGTATTGATGTGGAGGGTGGAGGGGCTGGTAAGGATTATCAGGTAGGAAGATGTGTTACTGTAATGAGAGGGAGTGGTTGGGGCTCACAGAAAAATAAGGCTGTCCCTGGGTTTGTGCACTCAAACAGATTTGCCAAGTTGGGTGAAGATGTGGGGGTGGCAAGCTCAGGGGTGGCAGCCCTGGATGTCACTGCTATCCCTAACAGCCGGGAGAGCAGACCATCTGGGAGGGGTGGTGAGGGTAGTGCAGGAAGGCCTAGACAGTTGGTGGTAGTAGGGAATTCTATAATCAGAAGGACTGATAGAATAATTTGTCTCCAGGATTGCCTCAACTGAATGGTTTACTGTCTCCCTGGTGCTAGGGTTCGGCATGTGGTGGACCGGGTTGATAAATTACTGGGAGGGGCTGGGCATGACCCAGCTGTCTTGGTCCATGTTAGAACCAATGACAGATTACATGGAAAGTGGAGGCTCCTTAAGAATCAATTTAAAGAACTAGGCTGCAAGTTGAAGGGAAGGACCTCCAAATATTACCTGTGCCATGCACAACTCAGGAAAGACAGGGCGAGATTAGAGAACTCAATGCATGGCTAAAGACCTGGTGTAACAGGGAAGGATTTGGGTTTCTAGAGCACTGGGCTGACTTTTCATTGAGGTGCAACCTATATGCTAGAAGTGGTTTTCATCTAAATGGAAGGGGGTCTGCTGTGCTGGGGGAGAAGTTTATGGGAAGGCTGGAGGAGTATTTAAACTAGGATCAAGAATTAGATTTTAACGGGGTAGACAGATCAGACAGGGGTCAGTACTTATTGGTGGGTGGAATGGGGAAAGATGGGGGGAGGGCTATGGCAGATAAAACATTCCCATGTTACAAACAACCAGTGGATATGGTACCATTTGTATGAAATTAAAAAAAATGCAAAATACATGTACACAAGGTGTCAATGCATTAAAGTGTTTGTTCACTAATGCCAGAAGTCTGCCAAGCAAAATAGGTGAGTTGGAAGCTTTGGTGCATGAACAGAACTATGATTTAATTGGTGTTGCTGAATCTTGGCTTCATTCTTCACATGACTGGGCCACTAATATTCCTGGCTATGTTCTCTTTCGGAGAGACAGGGTAAATAGGAAAGGTGGTGGTGTCTGTCTCTATGTCAGAAGTGATCTCAGAGCAAGTGTGAAAGAGGACCTAGTTGATGGAGAGTGTGCTGAGGCTGAAGCATTATGGGTGCAACTGCACATGGGGGTGCATACTACAAAGGCAATCATTGGAGTTTGTTATAGGCCTCCCAGTGTTAATGAGGAGTTGGAGACTCAGATCCATGCACAGATCAAAAGGGCTGCAAGGCCTGGGACAGTGATAATAATGGGGGATTTTAGCTACCCGGAAATTGACCGGAGTAATGGTACTGCAGGAACAGTTAAAGGGCAAACATTTTTAAACCTACTACAGGACATTATTATGGTACAGTTCATAGAGGCCCCAACTAGGAATGATGCTCTGCTGGACCTGGTAATCTCAAACCATGCAGAGATTATTACGAATGTCTATATAAAAGAACATCTGGGTAGCAATGACCATAACATGATATCATTTATTGTTAGCTGTAAACAGCAAGCACATACAGGGGAAAAAAAAGCTCAATTTTAAGAGAGCTAATTTTCCAAGACTGAGAGCTGCTCTCCAAGACTTAGACTGGGAGGGAATATTGACATCAATTACCACAACACAGAAATGGGAGTTCTTCAAAAAGACTGTATGTGAACACACTGCAAAATATATTCATACAAATGAGCGCAGAGAGGCCACTCCAGGTGGAAACATGTGAACAGTTAATCATGAGCTCACCACTGCTGCCTTGTCGGCTTCAAATCATGTGGTGTCAGCGTCCTGGCGTCCCGGGTGGCATCATCATGGCAAGCAAAGGCAGTGTCCGGCATCGGCTTCAGCTGGGAGCGTATGCATATCTTGGTATGCATACCAAGACGACATGTTTTGCGCAGTTGCGCTTTGTCAAGTCTCTGGTAACCCTGGCCGGCGGCCATTATATAGAAGACCATTAGAGGAAAGGCTGGCAGAGTGTAATTAGCAGGGGATGGGGTGTTAATCAGAGCGGACGGCTCATCCTGAAGCAATGTTGAATACAAATTTAAAAGTACAAATTTTAAATGATAGAAAGTGGTGCCAATTAATGAAGTGATATGTATAAGAACACTATTGGAAAACATGATATATTTTATCTTCAGCAGAATTAATGTAATAATAAAACAATAAAATAATAAAGGAAAAACTTTCTTGTGGGAGAACTCTAAGTTAAAAATGACATCGCTGGTACATGGAAGCTATGTCAAAAAAATGCGTGTATAGTGAGGTAATTATGGGTATATGGACGAAGAAGGGGGGGGGGGGGGTGGAAAGCTTGGCATATGAAGATGAAGATAAAAATGACTGTATAAAAAGTACTGCTAAAAGAAATACAATAAAATCAATATGGGTATCTAATTAGGTAGCTCATATGTTCGTAATCAAGTAAACGCAATAGATGTGTAGTAACATGTATTCATAATTGAATGAACGCAATATACACGTGGTAACAGTGAAAGTTAAAAAAACAAGTGTTAAAAGAAGACAATAATGTATATAAAAGAAATATCAGTACATAACCGTAAATAATGGTTGAGCAAAAAAAACAGGAGGATCCTAGTTCCGGGGACTATAGGTCATACTTATTAGATAATGCTATGGATTTCAAGATCCTCATTGAGACCATTGGGGGTCATAGAACCTAACTTGTAGATCCAGAACGTCTCTCTCCTACATAAACTCTCTTTCGTTGTCAGTAAATGTACCCTTTGGAATAAGTTCAATTGCTAAGACCTTTAAGAAGACTGAAATTCTTTTGATGAGAGTGCAAAAAGTGCCTGGGGACACTATGATTATCGCAACCGTCTCTTATAAGTCTTCTATGCTCCCCTATGCTATTGCGTAGAGGGCGTGTGGTTCGGCCTACATATTCTATATCTAATATCTCCCCATCTGACACTAATCCTCAAACTATTAGTATTGATTCTCAAACTATCAATACAGACTCTTCTTTTGAAGATGATGATAGAATATTAGTCCAGATGCTAGAGGATCTATGGATGGAAAGCCATCCTTCTAACACAAAACACCCAATATTTCCTTAGACCCAGATATCATTCACACCAATTTTAAATCCAAATCCAGTTTTTTTCCAGTACAGTCCAAGGGACCATACATCGAGAACTTCTACCAGGCAGCCTATAAAGATCTTCTCAGCTTGTGCAATAATCCACCTACTAGTTACAACATGAGTAATTCCAAAGCACAAGCCTTAAAAAACTTAGAGAATAATAAAAACATTGTTATTAAGCAAGCTGATAAAGGAGGAAGTCTTGTTGTACACAACACCAGCGATTACATCAATGAGTCCATTCGTCTCCTTTCTGATATTGAAACATATCAGCTACTAAAGGCAGATCCCTTACCAGAGTATCAAATATCCCTCAAATTACTCATTCACAAAGCCTATAATGATAGTGTAATAAATAAGAGAGAAAAGTCTTTCCTCCTTCCCCCCATTTGTAGTACTCCATATTTTTATCATTTGCCAAAAATACACAAATCTACTGCACATCCCCCTGGTCACCCGATAATTGCAAGCACAAATAGTTTTACTAATGGCCTCTCCAAGTATATTAACTATTTCCTCCAACCACTAGTTGTACAATTGCCATCCTACATCAGAGACTCCAGTCATGTGATAGAAATCCTCAGCCATTACCAGTGGAAACATGGGTATCATTGGGCGTCACTTGATGTAACTTGATGTAACTTCCTTATACACATCAATCCCCCACCACATAGGCCTACAGGCCCTTCAATATTTCTTATCCTCTGAAAGTTCTATTAACTCCACCCAAGCCAAATTTATTATTGAATGTACAGAATTTTGCCTTACCCATAATTATTTTACATTCCTTGACCAATTTTACTTGCAAACAACTGGGACTGCGATGGGAGTGAATTTCACCACTTGTTACACCACTCTCACAATGGGCTTTTGGGAGAAACAATATATACAAGTAAACAACCCTTTTGCCAAATATATCGTTTTTTTGGGGCGTTATATTGATGACATTTTATTAATCTGGGATGGAGATTTGAATGAATTTTTATCTTTTGTCGCATATTGCTATTCAAACGACCTTGGACTTCCTTTTACTCATGTTTTTAACCCCCAAGATATAATCTTTTTAGACTTGGTTTTATCAGCCACAGATAATGAAATTTGCAGTACAAATTACACTATTCCAGCTGTCATCATCCAGCCTGGAAAAATAATATTCTCAGTGGGCAATTCCAAAGACTAAGGAAGAACTGTTCAAAATTATGTGACTACCAAGAACACGGTTCTCTCCTTTCAAAAAAGTTTTCTGATAAAGGCTATACCCCTTCCCTTATTAAAAATGCATACACCAAACATGGCGTATTGAAAGACCGAATACATAATCAGGCCCGTGACCAGTCCAACTCGGTGAGGTTTATTACCAACCATGACATTACCAACATTATTTGCAAACACTGGCACATTTTACAATTAGATCCTAGACTAGCACCTATTCTCCCACGCGCCCCTCAAGTAACTTTCAAGAGAGCCCATACTTTGAAAAATATTCTAGCCCCAAGCAAAATGTCACCATCCACCTACAAAGATAACAGCCCCCTTCCTACATTTGATCACAGAACAGGTATCTATAGATGCAACAAAAGAGGTTGTCTCACCTGTCAGTCCATCACCCATGGAAGATCACAGGTGTTGGACTCCCAGGGCAACAGCTATCACATTCGTCAGTTTATTACGTGTGCAACTGGCCACATCATATACATCCTCACATGCCCATGTAAGCTCCTATATGTAGGCCGAACTACACGCCCTCTACGCAAATGCATAGGGGAGCATAAAAGACTTATAAGAGATGGTTGCGATAATCATAGTGTCCCCAGGCACTTTTTGCACTCTCATCAAAAGAATTTTAGTCTTCTTGAGGTCTTAGCAATTGAACATATTCCAAGGGTACATTTACTGACAACGAAAGACTAGCCCGTTTATGTAAGAGAGTGACGTTCTGGATCTACAAGTTAGGCTGTATGACCCCCATTGGTCTCAATGAGGATTTTGAAATTCATATCATTATCTAACAAGTATGACTTATAGTCCCTGGAACTAGGATCCTCCTGTTTTTTTCACTCAACCATTATTTACGGTTATGTACTGATATTTCTTTTATATACATTATTGTCTTCTTTTAACACTTGTTTTTTAACTTTCACTGTTACCACGTATATATTGTGTTCATTCAATTATGAATACATGTTACTACGCATCTATTGCATTTACTTGATTACGAACATATGAGCTACCTAATTTGATATCCATATTGATTTTATTATATTTCTTTTAGCAGTACTTTTTATACAGTCATTTTTATCTTCATATGCCAACTTTTCCACCCCCCCCCTTCTTCATCCATATACAAATAATTACCTCACTATAAACGCGTTTTGACATAGCTTCCATGTACCAGCGATGTCATTTTTAACTTAGAGTTCTCCCACAAGAACCTTTTTCCTTTATTATTTTATTGTTTTATTATTACATTAATTCTGCTAAAGATAAAAGTATATCATGTTTACCAATAGTGTTCTTATACATATCACTTCATTAATTGGCACCACTTTCTATAATTTGCAATTTGTACTTTTAAATTTGTATTCAGCATTGCTTCAGGACGAGCTGTCCGCTCTGATTGACACCCCATCCCCTGCTAATTACACTCAGCCAGCCTTCCCTCCAGCCAGCCTTCCGGACGCTGCCTTCGCTTGCCGTGATGACGCCATCCGGGACGCCAGTACCCTGACACCACGTGATTTGTAGCTGACAGGCGTGCTCTCTGATCTCAGCACCCTTCAGAACGGTGGGCCGTCCATTGGAGTCACACTGTTCACTTCTGGCTGGTCAAATTTTATAGAATTTGCTACTTTGTCTCACCCAATAAAGATGCACCTTCATTAAGGTGCTTGACTGAGAGAATTTTCCACAGCGTCTATTCTTTTCAGTTTGCAAAATATATTCCCATGGGCAACAAGTTTAAAAGGCTAAAAATCAAACCTATTAGGCCAAAGTTAAAAAAGCTATAAATAATAAGAAAAGAGCTTTTATTAAATATAAAAATGAAGGAACGCTATTATCGGTTAAACATTACAAAGAATATAACAGAATATGCAAAAAGGAAATAAAGGCAGCAAAAATTGAAAACGAACGACAGATTGCAAAAGATAGCAGGACAATCCCCCAAAAATTCTTCATATATATTAATAGTAAAAAGGTCCGGTCTGAGCATGTAGGCCCTTTACAAAATAATCTAGAGTGGGTGACTGGGGACAAAGAGAAGGCAAATTTATTAACCTCCTCGGCGGTATGATTATTTCCGATTTTTTGTGCTGAAAGCGGTACCATTTTTTTGCATGGAAATATGTAGTTTTTTATTGTAGGCTGTAATTTTTAGGAATAAATCTGTATGAACAAGAGTCTAGTAAACATCCCAGGTAGGATAAAATTTGAAACATGAAATCATAAATTATAATTTAATAAATAATCATAAAAAATAATAATAATAAATTTAATTCAATAATATAATCAAACCAAAAACACTGAAATTTGAAATACAGAGGCAAATTCGCACATCGCTGAGCAAAGTCGCAAAATCGTTTTCAGTGTCTGATGACGAATTTACCCACAAATCATTATCACTCAATTCTGCAAGTGGTTCTGATTTACTATCGCTGTTCTCTAGCTGGTCTAAAACCGCTTTTGACGTAAAGGGACGCTTTTTGGATGCCATGGACTTTTCTAAGTTTCCAGGCAGAAAGAACAGTCAAAATGCAGGCAGGGCACAGGACAAAGCAGTAGGGACAAAATGTATGTGAAATGCATTGAAACAGCAATGTTTTACTATGTAATAATAATTTTAAAAAAAATGAAATTTTTTAAAAATTTCAAATTTGTACGTCCCGACGTCACAGGGACCGGAACACGGAAGCCGGGTGCCGACATCGGGCAGAGGAGATGGCCGGGGATGCTGCAGGGGACACATCGTGGGAGCGAAGGACAAGGTAAGTGCTCCCTGAGCAATGCTGCATGGTAAGCCCGAGTGTAGCTCGGGGTTACCGCTCTTGGTACTCAAATTTTACCCCGAGCTACACTCGGGAATACCGCTAAGGAGGTTAAATACCTTCTTCAGCTCTATGTATACAAAGGAGCTCTTGTCCATAATGGGCATGGCATAGTATTGACATGAACATGGTAATGACACAGCTCCAGATGATCCACATTGGCTCACAATTGATATGATACAGAAATATTTAGACAGAATAAAGGTGAATAAAGCACCTGGACCGGATGGCATACACCCATGGGTCCTTAAATAATTGAGCTCTGTCATGTCAAAGCCATTGTTTCTAATGTTTAGGGACTCTTTAATGACTGGCATAGTACCACTGGATTGGCGTAAGGCCAATGTGGTGGTAATATTTAAAAAGGGGTCAAAATCTTTACCAAGTAATTATAGACCTGTTAGTTTAACTTCTATAGTTGGGAAGATACTGGAGAGTTTAATAAAATACCACAAAGATGAGGTGAGCAAAACTTTGGACAGAGGGGTGGCGGTGGATGTGGTATATTTGGATTTTGCAAAAGTGTTTTGAAACAGTTCTCTGCACACAGCTAATGTGTAAGGTAAAGTCTACAGGCTTGGAAAAATTTGTCTGTAAATGGATAGAAAATTGACTAAAAGTTTGTATTCAGAGAGTAGTGGTTAATGATTCATACTCTGAATGGTCTAGGGTTGTCAGTGGTGTACCCCAAGGTTCAGTGTTGGGACCCTTACTTTTTAATATATTTATAAACAATATAGGGTCTTGAATTATAAATACCATTTCAGTCTTTGCAGATGACACCAAGCTCTGCAGTCGAATAAGGTCCTTACAGGATGTCTCCAACTTACATGCCGACCTCAATGCACTGTTTAATTGGGCAACTATGTGGCAAATTAGGTTTAATGTTGATAAATGTAAGGGTATGCACCTTGGGCTAAGACTATGCATGCATCATACATACAAGGGGGGGTACAACTGGGGGAATCAATGGTGGAGAAGGATCTGGGAGTTCTCATAGATCACAAGCTTAATAATGGCATGCAATGCCAAGCTTCTGTTTCTAAATAAGCAAAATCCGCTCTTGTGTTAAATGAGGTATAGACTCCAGAGACAGAGATATAATTTTACCCCTGTACGTTACCCCTAGTTATATAACTATAGTTATATAGTTATAGTTTTACCCCTGTTATTAGTAAGACCTCATGTGGGCTAAGCAGTTCAGTTTTGGGCACCAATTCACAAAAAGAATATTGTCGAACTGCAGAGAAGGCCAACCGAACTGATAAGATGCATAGAGGAGCTCAGCTATGAGGAAAGATTAAAGGAATTGAATTTATTGTCTCTTGAGAAGCAGAGATTAAGGGGGGATATGATCAACATGTTTAAATACATCAGTGGTTCATATAGTGAACTCGGTGTAGAGTTATTCAACCTGAGGTTATCACAGAGGACAAGGGGGCACTCTTTATGTCTGGAGGAAAAGAAATGTAATCTCTAAATACAGTAAGGTTTCTTCACAATAAGAGCTGTGAAAATGTGGAGTAGACTCCCTCAAGAGTTGGTTCTAGCCAGCTCAGTAGATTGCTTTAAAAAATGCCTGGATTCTTTCCTTGATACACATAGTATACTGTAACTGGATATTAACATTTATAGGTACGTTTGATCCGGGTAATATCCGATTGCCTCTCGAGGTTCACGAAGGAATATATACCCCTACAGGAGCAAATTGGATCATTCTTTGCTGGGTTTTTTTGCCTTCCACTGGATCAACTGTGGGTGTAGGATTATAACTTTTTTTTTTTAATGGTTCACTGGATGGACTTTTTTCAGCCAGACTAACTATGTAACTATATAAATAAAATGTGTGTTTTTTTTTCACACAGTTGTTGTATTAACAGGTTATTCCTCTCACACGGCATATGCATACTTGCAACTTCCCCCCAAAACACATTCTGCTGCTCCTCCTGAATATGGGGTTACCACATGTGTAAGACTTTTCCACAGCCTGGCCACATACAGAGGCCCAACATGCAAGTAGCACCTACAGGCTGTCTAGAGGTATAAATTACAAATCTAATTTCCTGACTATCACATTTTTGAAGGTGCTGGAGCATCAGGACAATAGAATTGCTCACAAAATGACCCCATTTTGGAAAGCAAACACCCCAATGTGTATTCTACGAGGCATAATGAGTCTTTTGAACATGTCATTTTTTTCCATACGTTTTTAGAAAATGTGGAAAGAAAATTAAAATGTATTTTTTTTTTACATAATGTCAATTTACAAGATATTTCTAACACATAGCATGTACATACCAAGAATTACACCCCAAAATACATTTTGCTACTCCTCCTGAGTATGGCAATATCACATGTATAAGACTTTTCCACAGCTTGGCCACATCCAGAGGCCCAACATTCAAGTAGCACCTTCATGCTTCTAACACATAGCATGTACATGCCAAGAATTACACCCCAAAAATACATTCTGCTGAGGAAAGGGTAGTAAAAAAAATTACCTGTGGTATTAGTAGTGCAGTTGTCCACAGAGGAGAGCACTGGTCCAGGCAGAAAGCAGGGACATGGTCAGCGACAGCAAAAGGAATCGCCCAGGCAGCAGAAAGGAATACTATCCATAGTCTCTACAGGCAGCAGGCAAAGATATTGCCAGCACAGCCAAAGCATTGGTCCAGGAAGCAGGAAGACATGTGGTCAGCAACAGCCAAATGAGTTGTCCAGGCAGAGACATGGTCAGCACAGCCAAAATATCAGTCCTGGTAGTAGGCAGGAACATGGTCCATATTACAGGTAGCAGGCAGAGGTGTGGTCAGCTCATGCAGCAGGCAGAGGCATGATGGCAGTAAGTCGGCAGTAGGCATAAATATCAGGCTTAGAGCCTTGGTCAGGTAAGACCTGGGCACAGGGGTAGAGGCTTCGTCCCACCCAATCTCTTTGAAGCCTCCGGACTAACAGACCCTTTTCCGGGAATTACAAAACCTGAAGAAAGCTAAAAACTTTGGAAAACTCTGAAAATCTATTATGGAGCCTCTCACATACATGAGACCCCTGTGTTGTCTTAAATCCAACTAATAGAGTGGCAGGGCATAAGAGATCAGTTCAGGAGGCAGGCAAAAAGCAGGGTTGATTAACAGGCTGAGGTCAGTTCACGAGGAAGGCAGTAATGTGGTTGATAGTTCAAGTGGCAGGCAGAGGCATCGTTAATAAACAATCCAAGGTTAATTCAGGCGGCAAGCAGAGGCATTGTTGATAAACAGTCCAGGTCATACAGGGAAATAGCAGATAGTGGACACTGGAAAAATATCTTGAATAATAGTGTAGTGATATGTGATAGATCCGGAAGCACTCTCCAATGCAGAGTCCTGGCTGGGAAGGACATTGGGGCAGTAGTATCAGGTGTTAATTTGGTTACTGGAACATACGCAACATTTTTTGGCTGGTTTGCGGTCTGTTTGGGTAAGAGGGAGGATATCAGGGAAATGCCTCTCATGGAGTCTGGTCAATGAATCACAGCGAATTTGTTCAGTGGCATGGCCATGCGGTTAGAGAAGGACTGTAACAATATCCTCTTGATGCTTCAGGTAGGTTAGGGATCTTTGTGTGCACTTAGAAAAGATGACATATGAATTGTACAGGGCTAACTGAAACAAGTAGATGGCAACCTTTTTATACCAACAGATTGATCTCCTGGTGGCTAAGTACAGCTGTAAAATCTGGTCATTCATATCCACCCCCCCAATGAACTAGTTATAGTCATGTATGCATCTTGGTATCTGGACGGGACCTTGTCTTGTTTTAAGTTCCACCGATGTGTGATCATGAATAGAGGAAAGGATATAGACATCTCTTTTATCCTTCCAGGGCTAGGATCTCTTTCTTCTGCAAACTGGCTGTTTCACGCCGCTTTAATTTTGTAGTGACCAATTGTTGTGGGAAGCCCTTGCGGTTGGCCTGTGCTCTCCCACAGGCCACAGTTTTCTACGAATAGAGATGGCGGAATAATGGGAGACTTGTGTAGAAATTATCTTCATACAAATGGTAACCCTTCTTGAACGGCGGTTCTATAAGCTGACAAACACAACTTGTCCCCATATAGGTAAGGCATCCAGAAGGGTCTAGTTGGCCCTGTCACATGCCTTGTAGAATTTTACTCCATATTTGGCTCATTTACTGAGGATGTACTGTTTGATGCCAAGCCTTCCACTAAAGTGGACTAGGGATTCACCCACACAAATATTTTTGTCAGGGGTAAACATTTCCTTATTATTTTTATAGATACTTATATAGCGCTGTCAATTTACACAGCGCTTTACATATATATAGTACATTCACATCAGTCCCTAACCCTCAAGGGGCGTACAATCTAAAGTCTCTAACTTACATGCATACATACATACAAATACTAGGGACACTTTAGACAGGATCCAATTAACCTACCAGCATGTCTTTGGAGTGTGGGAGGAAACTGGAGTACCTGGAGGAAACCCACGCAGGCACAGGGAGAATATGCAAACTCCAGGCAGGTGGTGCCGTGGCTGGGATTTGAACCAATGACCCTAGTACTGCCAGGCGGAAGTTGCTAACCATTTAGCCACTGTGCTGCCTACCTTGAAGGTACAGCAAAAAAAGTTGATTAGTGGCTGAATTTTGAATAGCTTATCATAATCAGGATGATTTAGAGGAGGGCACTGGGCATTATTATTGAAATGCAAAAACCTCATTATCATCTCATAGCGTGTTCTGGGCATACAAGATGAATAGACTTGCATATGTTGTATAGGTTGGGTAGACCAGTAAGCATGAACTTCATTTTTTTTGTCAGTCCCATGTTCAGAGTAAGCCCAAGAAAAATGTAAAATTCCTCCATGGTGAGGGGTTTCCACACAAATGGGCTGGCATATGACAAATTGGGATTGCTGGCTATATATTGGCTGGCACACAGGTTACACTGCTCCACAATGTAATTTAGAACATCATTAGTAAAAAATAAATTAAAAACACAAATTGTGGTATCATTTTTTGCTTGTATCTGATGGCCTGGCTGTGCTGTAAAAGGGGAATTGTAGGTTCTACTGATTTAGCAGGCTAGTATGGGCCCTACCTCATTGTGGATGGGAACCCCGCTACTATGTGCTTAGCTTGTCATCTCGGAATGCGGTCCTGCTTGTACTTGCCACGGCACCAGGATTTGTAGCGCTACTGGTGGATGCCTGCCTATCTTCTGGGAGTGCTGCGCTGCTTGTGCTCTCCACTGCACTACTGGTGGATGCCTGCTCCTCCTCATATCTCCTGAACCCCTTTGTTTGGACTTTCTTCTCCTCGGAATCCGTTGCTGACCCACTGCTTTCAACTGGGTCATACTCAAAATCTGAGTTCCCCGCTACTTTCGTCCATCATATTCAGTATCTGGAAAGCCTCCTCATTGGTGTATATTTTTTTTAGACATTTTGATGTTCACTGGTACAGATGTTTATCATTAGTACAGATGTGGATTTGACACTGATACTCTGTGACTGATATTGATCACTGGTACTGATGTGGATTTGAGACTGGTACTCTCTGACAGATATTGATCACTGGTACAGGTGTGGATTTTACTCTGGTACACTGTGACAGATGTTATTCACTGGTACTGATGTGGATTTTACACTAGTACTGAGTGACAGATATTGAGCACTGGTAAACTGTGACAGATAAGAATTTGACACTGGTAGGCTGTGACAGATATTGATCACTGGTACAGAAGTGGATGACCACTGGTACACCGTGACAGATGTGGATCACTGGTACAGTTGGGAATTTTACACTGGTACACCGTGACAGTTGTGGATCACTGGTACAGATATGTATAACCATTGGTACACCACAACAGATGTGGATCACTGGTACAGATGTGGAGTTTACACTGGTACACTGTGACAGATGTGGATCACTGGTACACCGTGACAGATGTGGATCACTGGTGCAGATGTGGAATTTACACTGGTACGCTGTGAAAGATGTGGATCACTGATACAGATGTGGAATTTACACTGGCACTGTGTCACAGGTGTGGATCACTGGTACAGATTTGGATAACCACCGATACTGTATGACAGATGTTGATCACTGGTACTGTGACAGATGTGGGTCGCTGGTACTGTGACAGCTGTGTGGGGGACACTATGGGGTGATGTGTGTGTATAACGTACAGATCGGCTCTGCTTCTCCTCACTAGCAGGCTCTGTGTGAGAAGAGGCAGAGCCGATCAACTGATAGGCAGCTGTGTTGACATCACATAATGACTGTGATTGGACACAGCCATCATGTGATCAGAAGGGCCAATCAGAGAGCTCTTCTTTCGAGCAGCGTTGCGCTTGTCCAGGGGGCACAGGCACACCGAGAGCAGACAGCTGCGTGGCCACGTTCTGAGGGACATTCAGGAACGTTCACTCAGAACAGCGAAGCTCCCACCTGGCTGTTTATGTGCAGGGGCCAGGTGGGAAGAAGTTAAAGAATAATTTTAGGTTTGGCCTATTATACAAAGTTACATTGGTCCAACTTGGACAAATGTAACTATACATATACTATTTATATATATATATATATATATATATATATATATATATATAAGCCAAACAATATGTATAGCCTATATCACCACGCAAAAATGTGAGATAATTTATATCAATAACATAATATAACTCAAACTGTGACTGGAGCTGCTATTTTAAATAAATTCAAAATAAAGGAACATAAATAAGTGAAAACCACTATAAACAGCGCTCACTAAAGAGGTGCAATTCAATCCCCAAAATTGTGTGAAATATAAAACAATGAAAAATTCATAAATAAATATAAATAATACAGAAACAATAAAAATAATTAAATAATAAACAACACTTCCACCAAACAGTGCAAAAGTGAAAAAAATATATCAGTTCATAATATAAAGTAAAGTCCAAATCTTTCTTTCAAAAAGTATCCGCCACAACCATGATCTCCGATGTGCTCAACACCCCATCAAAGTGCAAACTCACCAGATGCTGGTGATTAAACAGCATTAAATCAGATACCAATAGATGTGGAGATTCATTAAACCAGATTGGCTCAGATGTAATAATGGTCACTCATCAGATGGTTAATCCAGCTCAAACTCCATCAAGATAAGTAATATTCAAATTCCATATGTAGGTAAATAAAGAACACTCGCAATTGCATAATACTGTTTAGAAGTTTATTGCCAAAAAATGGCAAAAACTTTGTATAAAAGTGTTAGGATCCGCCAGGTGGTGCCTCAGGCTGCCCACTGGACAGACCTACCCAGAGCGTGGAGTCTAAGCCCAGTCTGTGCTTTCACCAGGGCCCCTGATGGTGGGGATGGACTTGTAACAGACCAGGGCCAGGTCACGACCTCCAAGCAGGCCCACCAGTGTCAGAGGGAGCCTCCGGGGATGTATGCAGGTACCAGGGGAGCCAGATGTGAAGAGGACGGCGGGACCTAGCAGGATGGTCACGAGCTGTGGTCCCGTGGGGTAAGCGAGGTACCGAATCGGAAGGCAAAGAGTAGTCAGGTCACACGCAGGGTCAGCAGGGTAAGTCAGTCCGCAGAAAGGTCAGACAAGCCGGGGGTCAGGATAGGAGAAGGCAGAGTAGTCAGGACAATCCGGGTCAAGGCACAGGAGAAGGCAGCATAGTCAGGGCAATCTGGGTCAAATCACAGGAGAAGGCAGCGTAGTCAGGGCAATCAGGGTCACAAAACAGGTACAGGAACTCAGGATCACAGATAGACCTTGCGGCAATCTGTGACAATGCAGGGCATCTTTAAATAGTGCACCCTGCACTGTCATTGGCTGGCCAGGACGCGCCCCCGGCTGTCATTGGACGCCTGAGGCGTGCCTGCGGCTCCTACTGCGCATGCGCGGCGTCCTGTCAGCCGCGGCTCGCCGGGACCTAGTGCCTGTGTCCCGGCGTGCACTGGGAGAGGGGCCGCGATCCCTGACATTGGAGCCGCGATCCCTGATATTGCCCCCCCCTATGGGCACCCTCCGGGAACCCCACTGATCTCTCCACCGCGGGTGACTACGAAAGAATTCCCGGATGAGCCTGGGTGCGTGAATGTTCTGGGTGGGTTCCCATGAGTTCTCCTCAGGGCCATAACCCTTACATTTTATCAGGAACTGTGTCTGGCCCCCCCTCTTTCGGCAACTGAGGATAGTCTTTACTTCATATTCTTCCTGATCACCTATGGTGACCGCCTCGGGAGGTCTGGATTCACGGTCCGGGGAGGGATCTGGTCTGGATGGTTTCAGGAGAGACACATGGAACACAGGGTGTATTTTGAAGGTTCGCGGAAGCTCGAGTTCATAGGCCACCTCATTGACTACTCGTTTAACCGGAAACGGGCCAATGTACTTGGGTCCTAGCTTCCTCGAAGGACACAGCATCTTCAAGTTGGTCGTAGCCAGCCAAACCTGATCCCCCGGTTGAAGCAGTAACTCTCCTCTTCTTTTCCTGTCGAACGCCTTTTTACTGTCTTCTTGGGCTTTTGCGATGGCCTCCTGAATCGTTTTGTTATTGACAGAAAAGAAATTCAAGACATCTTGAGACACAGGTACCGGATTTTCAGGCATCATATCAGGGAGGAATGTGTGATGATAACCGTAATTGGAAAAGAACGGGGATTGTCCCGTAGCTGAGTGATTCGAGTTGTTGTAAGAAAATTCCGTGGAAGGGAACAGCGTCAGCCAGTCATCCTGAAGGTAGGATGTGTAGCATCTTAGGTACTGTTCTAGCGTTTGGTTGGTCCTCTCTGTTTGGCCGTTGGTCTGAGGATGCTAAGCGGATGAAAGTGACAGCTTGGTTCCCAGCGCTTTACATAAGGCGTTCCAGAACCTGGATGTGAACTGGACTCCCCGATCTGACACTATATCTTCGGGAACCCCATGAAGCCTCACTACTTCCTTAATGAAGATCCGTGCCGTTTCCGGTGCCGATGGTGTCCTTTCCAGGGGTACCAAATGAGCCATTTTTGAGAAGCGGTCGACGATCACCATTATTGCTGTGTAGCCTTGGGATGGTGGGAGTTCGACCACGAAATCCATGGCTATCATTTGCCAGGCCCGTTTGGGTATTGGCAATGGATGCAACAATCCCCATGCCCTGCTCCTGGAGGGCTTGTTCCTTTGGCAGGTGGGACAGGTTTGGACGTAGCGCTCGCAGTCCTTGATCATGTCTGGCCACCAGAACGAGCACTGAAGTAGTTCCAGAGTTTTCGTAACCCCGAAGTGACCCGCCATTGGATGGTCGTGGCAGTGCCCCAGGACCAAGGTTCGAACTCCTTCTGGGACCATGATCCGATCTTCCTTCCAAAACAGCCCCTCGCGGTTCTGGAGAGGTGACCCAGACGGGACTGGCAGTCCTACGGAAGCATCGATAAGTCTGGAGCGAAGTTCCGTTTGTAGAGCGAGGAAGCTTCCGGAAGGTAAGATGGTGTCAGGCAACACTGCATCGTCGGGGTCCTCAAACATGCGGGACAGAGTGTCTGGTTTTGTATTCTTAGAACCGGGTCGGTACGTTATATGGAATACAAATCGAGAAAAGAAGAGAGCCCATCTCGCCTGGCGAGGTCTCAGTCGTTTTGCCGTTCTTAAATATTCGAGGTTTTTGTGATCCGTGAATATTAGGATTGGGTGTGTGGCTCCTTCCAGTAAATACCTCCATTCTTCTAGAGCGGATTTAATAGCCAGGAGCTCCCGATCTCCAATGTCATAGTTTCGTTCCGCCGGCGTCAACTTCCTGGAGAAGAACGCCACAGGATGCAGTAGCTCCTTGGTACCATTCCTTTGGGACAGAACCGCTCCTACCGCGTTTTCGGAGGCGTCCACTTCCAAAACATATGGGAGAGAAGAATCCGGATGGCAGAGAATGGGAGCAGAGGTGAACAATTTCTTGAGCGTTTCGAACGCCGTCTGGGCTTTGGGAGTCCACTTAAAGCAGACCCCTTGTTTCATCAGTTGTGTGATTGGGGAGACCAGACCGGAGAAGTTCCTAACAAACTTTCTATAAAAGTTTGAAAACCCGATGAAACGCTGTACCCCCTTCTTATCGGCGGGTATTGGCCAATCTAAGATCGCCGTGACTTTCTGGGGATCCATCGCGACCCCCGCGGGAGAGAGAACCAGTCCTAAGAATGTGATTTCGCGCTGTTCGAAACAGCATTTTTCTGCCTTGGCGTATAGCCCGTGTTGACGCAACCGTTCCAACACCCTTAATACGTGACTTCGATGAACCTCCAGTGAGGGAGAAAAAATTAGGATGTCATCCAAATAGACTACCACGAAAACATTGAGGAAATCACGAAATACGTCGTTGATAAAGTGTTGGAAGGTTGCCGGTGCATTACAGAGCCCGAACGGCATTACCAAATACTCATAGTGACCGAATCTCGTACGAAAAGCCGTCTTCCATTCATCCCCCTCCCTGATACGAACAAGGTTATATGCCCCCCGCAGGTCTAATTTAGTGAAAATCATTGCTGACCTCAATCTCTGGAGGAGCTCGGGGACTAGGGGCAATGGATAGCGATTCTTTACCGTTATCTTATTCAGATCACGGTAGTCTATGCAGGGCCATAACGATTTGTCCTTCTTTTCTACGAAGAACAACCCGGCCCCGGCTGGGGATGTGGACGGGCGAATAAATCTCTTCCGAAGGTTTTCGTCAATATATTCCCTCAATACTCCCGACTCCAGTTCCGATAAAGGAAAGATACGGGCAAACGAGATTTCAGATCCGGGTAGGAGGTCTATGGGGCAATCGTATGAACGGTGCGGGGGAAGAATGTCTGCTCCTCGCTTACTGAATACGTCTATGAAGTCATGGTAGGCCGGAAGAATAACCTGGGATAGATCGGTATCACCATCCAAGCACAGAAGAAACCGGGGAGCCACGGACCCTGTGACGTGGCAGTGACTCAGACAGTAAGGTGACCGAAATTGAACTGTTCCCTTTTCCCAATCAATCTGGGGGTTATGGGCCCGCAGCCAAGGGAGCCCCAGAATGATTGGAAAAAGGGGGGATGCGATGGCATCCAGATGGAGGAACTCTTGGTGATGGTCTGCCATCGTGGTAAAAATAGGAGGTGTCTCCTGGTCCACCACCCCTGATTTTATACTAGACCCGTCTGCCAAGAAGATGTTAAACCCCCTTTCTTTGGTCTGGAGAGGGATCTTTTGCCGGTGAGCAAAAGTAAGATCGATGAAACAACTACATGCTCCTGAGTCAACGATTGCGGTCACCGACAATGTTCCTCCGGGGAGCTGTAAAGACACAGGTATTGCCAGGTAACTTGACTGATCACCCCTTCCTGCAGGTAAAAAAGAAGAAAAGGAAGCGGACTTACTCATTTTTGCAGGACAGGAGCGCACCTGGTGACCAGCTTCCCCGCAGTACAGACATAGGTTCTGTGATCGTCTCCTCTGACGTTCCTCGACCGATAAGGTGGAACGGTCCAGTCCCAGTTGCATGGGTTCCGAGGTGTCCCCTGGTTCCGTTCTTCGGGTATGTTTCCCTGGGGCTGGAGCTGTTTCTCTTGGTGGGATCCATGCCACCCTTTGACCCTAGCTGCTCCTTTCCAGCCGACGTTCCCTTAGTCTACGGTCAATTTGAATGGCCAACTCAATCAATTTTTCCAGGGAGTCAGGTAGGCCTACTCGTGCTAACTCATCTTTGAGTGACTCAGATAGCCCGATGCAGAACTGGTGACATAATGCCGCATCGTTCCATCTGGTATCTCCCATCCAACGCCTAAAATCGGACGCGTATTCTTCGGCTGCCCGGCGGCCTTGCCGTAGAGAGTATAGGGTAGCCTCTGCGGAAGCAGCCCGCTGAGGGTCGTCATATAACACCGCCATGGCCTGAAAGAACTCGGTCACGGAATCAAGATGGGGGTCGTGCTTCTCCATCAGACGGTGAGCCCAATCCTGGGGCTCATCCTGAAGGAGAGAGACTATAAACCCCACCTTGACGGTCTTGGTGGTGAACGTGCGGGGCTGCAAATCAAAATACAGGGTGCAGGCGTTCCGGAAGGCTCGGAAGCGGCTTCGGTCTCCACGGGGAACGCGGGGTTCAGGAGCTAGGGGCACGGCAACTGCTCCGGATGCCGGGGTAGCGGGTGATTCCGCAGTTGGAGGACTCTGAGCAGGGGGAGTCAGGGTGGCTAACGACTCCATGCGGTCCTCAAGTCGGGTGCAGCGGCTGTGGAAATTCTGGACAGCCTGGGTCAAAGTTGCCAGGTGCTGGCATATATCCTCTAGGGACGCCGATCCTCTTCCTGGCTCTGTCATGGCCGCAAGGTACTGTTAGGATCCGCCAGGTGGTGCCTCAGGCTGCCCACTGGACAGACCTACCCAGAGCGTGGAGTCTAAGCCCGGTCTGTGCTTTCACCAGGGCCCCTGATGGTGGGGATGGACTTGTAACAGACCAGGGCCAGGTCACGACCTCCGAGCAGGCCCACCAGTGGCAGAGGGAGCCTCCGGAGATGTATGCAGGTACCGGGGGAGCCAGATGTGAAGAGGACGGCGGGACCTAGCAGGATGGTCATGAGCTGTGGTCCCGTGGGGTAAGCGAGGTACCGAATCGGAAGGCGAAGAGTAGTCAGGTCACACGCAGGGTCAGCAGGGTAAGTCAGTCCGCAGAATGGTCAGACAAGCCGGGGGTCAGGATAGGAGAAGGCAGACTAGTCAGGACAATCCGGGTCAAGGCACAGGAGAAGGCAGCGTAGTCAGGGCAATCCGGGTCAAATCACAGGAGAAGGCAGAGTAGTCAGGGCAATCAGGGTCACAAAACAGGTACAGGAACTCAGGATCACAGATAGACCTTGCGGCAATCTGTGACAGTGCAGGGCATCTTTAAATAGTGCGCCCTGCACTGTCATTGGCTGGCCAGGACGCGCCCCCGGCTGTCATTGGACGCCCGAGGCGCGCCCGCGGCTCCTACTGCGCATGCGCGGTGTCCTGTCAGCCGCGGCTCGCCGGGACCTAGTGCCTGTGTCCCGGCATGATCTGCCGCCAGTGCGCGTGCGCTGGGAGAGGGGCCGCGATCCCTGACATTGGAGCCGCGATCCCTGACAAAAAGTACAAAAAGCATTCAATGATAGGTGTAGCTGCAGTGAAACCACTACCTATTTCAATGTGCGTCTCACCACCCGCTCTGTAGATTACAAATCTCATAATAGCGGTCACATGGTCCAGCCACGTGGTCGCGGCGTACGTGGTGATGTCACTGCTGATCACACCCTTACGTGTTTCATCACACGACTTCCTCCGAGGGTGTGATCAACATACAGAAGTTCAGTGTTTTATAAGACCGCTTGCAATGCCATAGGTCAACCAATTAGTCTTCTACTGCCATCTTGTGATGGAATATATCATGGCATACACTCAATTAGTCTTCTCTAAATGGACAAGTACTAGAAGAGAAGAGCAATGAGCTCAATAATGCCATCATGTGGACAAACGTGTAAAAGTGGTTGTCCAATATCCAAATTTATATCACAAAGAGGGAAACCATTATAAATACATCATGATATATAATAATACAACTAAAATAAACAAAAAATCATATACATATAAAATAAATTCAATAGAAATAATAAAAAATAAAAAAAACTAATAATCTGAAAAAACTATTTAAATCTAATTCTACATTTAAACCATTGGGAGTCAGAGCAGCTGTGAGATAAATCCTCCTCGTTTCACACTTTGACAGTTCTCGAAGTCTGTTGGACCCACACCACATCCAGGGGATAGTGTAAATTCCCCAAAATTTAATACAGGAAGGATCTAGATTATGATGTTTTCTAAAGTGCATAGATACACTATGATATTTATAACCTTTCAAAATATTATTCAGATGTTCCTGGATCCTAATCCTTAAATGTCTTTTAGTACGGCCTATATAAATCAGGCCGCAAGGGCATTCAAGGGAATTCAAGAGCATAAACTACATGAGTAGTTTCATATGCGATAACAGTAGATGTATCAAATTCCTTTCCATTAGACCTAGATAAGAATTTAGTGAGTCCCTTATACTTATTCTTTACTGTCTTGCACGCTGAACATTTTCTACATGAAAAAAACTTTTTTATCCCGAAACATTTCTAGTTTTTTGGGAGGATCCAAAATCTTATTCTTACCAATTTATCCCCAAATGTAGGGGCTTGTCTATAAATAAATGTGGGTTTATCAGGTATCACAGGTCCAAGTAATCTGTCCATTTTCAATATGTGCCAATGCTTACTAAATATGCTTTCTACTTCTTTAAACTGCACATGGAAATTCAATATGAATCCCCATCCTTCCTAGGTATTTCAAATACTTTGTTAACAGTCTCCCGGAGAAATTTCTGATTATAACCTTTATCAACAAATCTATCCATAATGGCTTCTGATTGAATGAGGAAATCACTGGTCTGACAGCAATTCCTCCTTAGTCTCATATTCTGATCCTTAGGAATATTTTAAGCCACAATGGATGATGTCCACTAAACCATGGCAAATAACTATTGCATTCAGTTGGTTTAAAGTAAGTTATGGCATCATCTTTCCTAAAGATCATTAAATCTAGAAAATGTATAGCATCTATACTATACTGATAGTCCAACTTGATATTATTCTGATTATCATTCAATCATTTAAGAAAAACTATCAAATCAGCTTCAGAACTTGCCCAGATCAGGAACAGGTCATCAATGAACCTCTTGTATAGCAGAATCTGTTTATGACCATGGTTGAAGACATAACGGTCTTCCCATTCCACCATAAACAGATTGGCTATACTCGGTGCAAAACGTGATCCCATAGCTACTCCTCTTTTTTGAGAGAAGAAATCTCTGTGGTATCAAAAGTAATTATGAGAAAGACAAATCTCCAAAGAGCTATTCAGAAATCTGTTTCGAGTGTATGGGATGTCCTTTCTCCTACTTAAAGCCCAATTGACGGCTAATAATGCATCTTCATGTTGGCTGACAGTGTATAAGGAGGAGACATCAGCTGTTACCAAAAACACTTCAGGGTAATCAACTAACTTAATCTCCTCTAAATAATCTAATAAATGTTTAGTATCCCGCAGATAAGCTTGAGTAGAACGAACACTAGTTTGCAAAAACACATCAAGGTATTGTCCCAGCCGAAACTGAGCCAATACCATTGACTATTGGTCTGGCAGGTGAGTTACAATGATCCTTATGAATTTTAGGTAAAAGTGTAAATAATGGGGATCCTACTAGAACTTGGAATTAAATAATTCCGCTAAATCCGCTAAACTTCAATCAAAACTTCACAAAAGTACCACTGTCCTGTCTCAAGAAATAGCCATGCTGCGCTCCAGAACTGACCACTCAGATACCAATCAGGCTGAATTCAGCGCAGCTTGATTCAAAGGAGAAGAACTCTGGCTGCAGGAAGATACAACAACAAGAAACTCTACTGCATGCTAGACAAACTTCAATCAAACGCCCCTGGGAAACATCTCTCCATATCTGATTCCCACTCCATGCACCTTTAAATGCCTCCTCTACTCCTCCTTTTCATATTCCTTTCTTGTGTTCCCAAAACCTCACTTCTTTGTCCCTCTGCTCCACCCAAAAACTTGTACATCTCACCCTCACTGCTTCCATCTCCCTACTACTGCTCTCATCACCTCCTGCTGATACTTCACTTTCCTGAAAGTGAAGGCATGCGCGCTCGTGTACATCCCGCTCACATGCCACCTTCCTCACCCTTCTTCTTCTCCTAACCTCTGGGGTTATCTCCCCGAACCCTGGCCTTCACTACTTCGCCCACACACAAGACATCCTCTTTCTTCCGGGAATTGCCGCAATCCCCTCAATCTAATATCTGTCCCCTTGCTCCCCAAAACCACCGTCCCGTTTTCATGTGCACTCTGGAACGCCCGCTCAGTCTGCAATAAGCTCACCTCTATCCACGACCTCTTTGTCTCCCGCTCCCTTAACCCTCTAAGAATCACTGAAACCTGGCTCCAAGCAGCAGATTCTGTCTCCCGCGCAGCACTCTCCTATGGAGGCCTCATCTGGACCCACTCACCCAGACCCAGTGGTCGGAAAGGAGGTGGGGTCGGTTTGCTTCTGTGACCACTGAGCACCTTTCAAGTCCTCCCTAACCCTCACTCTCTATCCTTCTCTTCTTTTGAGACCCACTGCATCTGGCTGTTCTCTCCAATTTCTCTGAGGAAGGCACTGATCTATCGGCCTCCTGGACCCGTGTCCCGCTTTCTTGATGACTTCGCCGCCTGGCTACTCTACTTTCTTTCCTACCCACTATCATGCTCGGAGACTTCAACATCCCTATTAACGTCGATAACCTGGCTACATCCCAACTCTTCCACATAACCTCTTCTTTTGAACTAGCACAGTGTATACAGTCCTCCACTCACTCCGAAGGGAATACTTTAGACCTTGTCTTCTCTCATCATTGTACTCCCTACAACCTCACAAACACCCCTTTCCCCTCTCTGATCACAATCTCATCACCTTCACAGTCTCCTCGTCCTCTAAGACCTATCCCACCAAACAGCAAACAATTACCAGCAGAAATCTCCAAAACGTGAACCCGGCTCCCTTCCACTCTGCAACTGACCAACTCTATGACAGTATCGATCCCCTGTCCTGCCCTGACCTGGCCACTGCTGTCTACAACAATTTGCTTCCATCTGCTTTCGATTGTTCCCCTAACAACACAAAGCATCAGGCCCTAACCGCTACAACCTTGGCAGACTGACCACACCAGAAATCTCAAATGACAGTCATGCGCTGGAGTGATTATGGCGTAAAACCAAATCCCACCAAGCGTTCACCCGATATAAATCTGCCTTCTTAACATACACTTCCTCCCTTCATGCTGCTAAACAAGCCTACTTTGTCACTCTCATTAGTACCTTCTCTTCCAGTCCTCGTCAGCTCTTCTCTACTTTTAACTCTCTACTTTCTCCGCCTCCACCGCCACCTAGTACCTCACTCACTGCCCACGAGATTGCAAACCACTTCAAAAACAAGATTGACGCAATTCGTAGGGACATCACCACTACACAGACATGCACCCCACTTAGCATTCCTCAAACTAAACCTCCCTCAACACTTTCCTCTTTTGACCTCGTTACTACCGAAGAGGTCACTAAGGTTTTCTCAGAAGCTCGCCTCACCACCTGCCCCCTGGACCCTGTCCCCTCACAACTCTTTCGGTCACCCTCTTCCATCCTATGCTCCTTCATTCACATCTTCAATCTTTCCCTCTCTACTGGTGCCTTCCCCTCCCCTCTAAAGCATGCACACATCACTCCCATACTTAAAAAACCCTCCCTGGACCCCACAAACCTGAACAACCTAAGACCCATCTCCCTGCTGCCATTTACCTCTAAACTCCTAGAACGCTTAGTCTACAATCGTCTGAGCCCCCACCTCACTGACAACAACCTTCTTGACCCTTTACAGTCCAACTTTTGCCCTCTACACTCCGCTGAAACTGCCATACTAAAACTCTCTAATGATCTACTAACTGCTAAAACCAACGGCCACTATTCAATACTCCTACTACTCGACCTCTTTTGATATGGTTGACCATCCCCTCCTCAAAAAACTACACTCTCTTGTCCTCAGAGACTCCGCTCTCTCCTGGTTCTCCTCATATCTATCGCAGCGCTCCTTCAGTGTTACCTAAAACGCTGCCACCTCCTCCTCACTCCCTCTCTCTGTAGGGGTCCCTCAAGGTTCTGTCCTTGGACCCCTTCTCTTCTCCATCTACACCTCCTCCCTTGGTCAATTGATAAACTACCACGGCTTCAATTACCATCTCTATGCTGATGACACTCAAATCTATCTGTCTACCCCTCACCTCAACCCTTCAGTCTCCACTCGCATCACTAGCCTACTAAGTGACATATTGGCTTGTGTCAGGGATGCGGGTGTGACCAGAAGTGTGTGGACTGACACAGGGAAACGTAGGCTTCAGATATAGTAAATAATATAATTTATTGAGACTAACAATACAAATATAAACGCAGTGCACCAAACCCCAAGCTAACACAAATACTTACAACAAGGTGAAACAAACCCAAACCTAAACTGATATAGATACACAGGTACATACACATATAGAGCACAATGTAGTCAGGCAGGCCGGATCGATAACTATCGGGCAGGTAGGTACAGGAGGAGCAGGCGGAGAGAATGGTCAGGGTCACAAGCCAGGGATCAAACAGGAGAAGTCAGCAGAGGTCAGGATCAGGCAGGGTCGGCAACAAGTCAGGCAGAAACAGGAACAGGAACAGGAATGCAGGTTACAAGATACAGGGGCCCATGGAAAAACACACACCAAGGCCCTGACTGTGAGTCTGGCCATTCCTTAAATACAACCCCTGCAATCAGCTTCAGGTGTTTTGGCTGACTGCAGGGGTGAGTCTCTGATTGCTGAGAGCACCCGCTGGCCAGCCCTGGTACTGCAGCCCACAAGGCAGGTGAGTCCCACCGTTATTGGCAAGTCCATTCCTGACAGTACCCCCCCCTCAAGGAGCGGCCTCAGGACGCTCCAAACAGTCCTAGCTGGGTAAAATGTTCCACCGCCCGGGTCCGGTAACTGGCGGGATATCAAAGACTGGCACATCGAGTTGGGCACCGGACAGAGGCCTATCGGGCTGGGTGCTGGACAGAGGCCCATCAGGCTGGGCACCGGACGGAGGCTCATTGGGCTGGGCACCGGATGGAGGCTCATTGGGCTGGGCACCGGACGGAGGCACATCGGGCTGGGCACCGAACGGAGGCACATCGGGCTGGGCACCGGACAGAGGCACATCAGGCTGGACACCGGACAGAGGCACTTCTGGCTGGACACCGGACGGAGGCACTTCGGGCTGGACACCGGACGGAGGCACGTTGGGCTGGGCACCGGGCGGAGGCACATCAGGCTGGACGCCGGATCACCAGGTGGAGCAGCGGGCACCGGGCCGCCAGGCGGAGCAGTGGGCACTGGGCCACCAGGCGGAGCAGCGGGCACCGGGCCACCAGGCGGAGCAGCGGGCAGCGGGCCCCCAGGCGGGGCAGCGGGCACCAGGCCACCAGGCAGGGCAGCGGGCACCAGGCCACCAGGCAGGGCAGCAGGCACCGGGCCACCAGGCGGAGCAGCAGGCACCGGGCCCCCAGGCAGGGCGGTGGGCACCGGGCCCCCAGACAGAGTGGCGGGCACTGGGCCATCTGGCTCGACAGCTGGCATCGGGTCACCAGGTACAACAGCGGGCACCGGGTCATCACCCTGCACTCATCAGCGGTTACTCACTGCCGAACCAATTTCCCTTTCACTTGGCATCCTGATGCCATAACCTACTTGGGCATTCAACTACCAACTAATCTCTCTGAGCTATATGCCAGAAACTATCTGCCCATCCTCCAGGTTATAATGGAAGACTTTCACAAATGGGACAGACCTATTTTTTCTTGGTGTGGCAGAGCAACCATCCTTAATGAATGTGCTTCCACATTTGCGTTACATATTACAGGCAATCCCAATTGGATTACTATCTACATTTTTTAGCTCTTACAAGAAGCTACTGTATGTACAACATTTCTATGGAGTCATAAATGCCCACGGTTGAGTTACGAACAGCTGGCCAGACCCAAACAGAAGGGGGAATCTGACTCCTTGACATCCGTAATTATTACTGGGCCTGTCATTTGGCGAGAATGGTCAACTGGACCACAAATCATCAAAGCAAAACCTGCGTCCTCTTAGAAGCTTCATTCTCTGAGACACCTTTGCCTGCTAGCCCTTGGCTGTTGAGGCGTCATACTCCTATGGTCCTTAGAGAGAATCCGCTCACTGGTTCCACACTTGCTTTCATTCAGTTTGTATGAAATTGGGATTATCCTTGACTCCTGGATCCCTAACACCTATCCAAATGAATCCTGATTTCCCGCCTGAAATGTCTACTTTGTTTCTTTCAGGAGCCGAACCCAATGCCATATTGAGGTCCCATCATTTCTTTAAAGATGGCACACTCCTTGCATATGACTGCCTTGCCGCTAAATGGTCGGATGCCAGCCCATGGAGCTATATGCAGCTCCGTCATAAAATAAGACGGCCACTTACCCCGTTTAAAAATCTCTGTTCTAAGACCGCCCCTCAATGACATGTCATTTCCACGATCCATAATCTTATTGGACACAACACTGAGACAAATTCGGGGAAGACATGTAAAGCTTGGACCAAAGACTTACAGCTTAACTTATCCCTAGATGAGTGGGACCTCAACTATCGCACTGTCCACAAAGGATCTATGAATGTCTCAATCCAGGAAAACAACTATAAACTTTTTCCTGATGGCATCATGTGCCCGCCCTGATCCATAAATTTGACCCAATCATCCCCAGCTCTTGTCACCAAGCAGATGGTACTCTTTTACATGTCTGGTGGAATTTTCTACTACTTCAAGCCTTCTGGCCTGAGGTACACTCAGCTATTTCCTAAGTAACAACCTACACTCTGGATTTCTGCCCAGCGCAATACTTGCTTCCTCTCATGTCGCTCTCATCCAAGACCTGTTGTAAGTACCTAGCAATGCATATGGCAAATGCGGCTAAGGTGTGTGTACCTGTTCATTGGCGTTCCACCCACATTCCTTCCATTCAGGAATGGCTCACTTGAGTGAGCAGAATGGCGGAGATGAAGGGGCTCATCCACATAGCAAAGGATACCCCTTTGAAGTTTACCAACACATGGGCTTGTTGGCTTCATTTTCAAGAAACAGATACTTATCACCGGATAATGGGAGACTCCTCTGCCCCACCTATTCCAGATCTTACAACCACACTTAAATTACTGCTTTCCTGCCACACTGCAGGCTACTCAACCGGCCTATGCTCTCCCACTCATTAATTGGCCTGTATTCTTAACAAACGCACTCTTTCCCACTGAAGAGTATCTCACCTGGCATAACACACCCTACTGATGGGGTTGGCAAGAGAGTAAAATATCATGACTGGTAGTGTCAGGAATGGACTGGCCAGCAATGGTGGGACTCACCTGCCTTTTGATCTGCAGTACCAGGGCTGGCCAGCGGATGCTCCCAGCAATCAGAGACTCAACTTTGCAGCCAGCTAACACCTGGAACTGATTATGCTGGGGTATTTAAGGGATGGCCAGACCCACAGACTTTGCCTTGGTGTTGTGTTTGTCCTGGGCCCTGTATCCTGTGTCTGTCCTGCATCCTGTTTCTGAACCGCTGCTGACTTCTCCTGCTCTGATCCCGGCTCGCTCCTGACCATCCCTCTGCCTGACCCTCTGTACCATGCTGCTTGCTACCTGTTCTGATCCCTGGCTTGTGACCCTGACCATCCCTCTGCCTGACCCTCTGTACTACGCTGCTTGCTACCTGCTGAACCTGGCCTGTGACCCCGACCAATCTCCGCTTGCTCCCCCTGTACCTACCTGCCCTATTGATATTGACCCGGCCTGCCTGACGACGCTTGCTTGTATGTACTGTTATCTGTGGGTGGTTGGTTTGGTTTGGTTTGGTTGCACTGTATTATGTTTTAGTATTGCACTGCGTTTATGTTTGTATTGTTAGTGTTGATAAATTATATTGTTTATAACATATCTGAGGTCTGCGTTTCCCTGCGTCAGCTACACACCTCTGGTCACACCTGGGAGCCCTGACAGGTAGACTCCCCCAGAGGTCCTGTATCCCTTCCCTCCTTAAACCCCTTACCCTCATACCTCTTACCCTCCCCCCCCCTTTTTTTTTCTATGCTTCTCTCTCTCCTCTACTCTTTCTTGCTCTCTTCTCTCAAGTTACTCTTCCCCCCATCTTTTCCTTACACTTTAGAGACTGACAGAGCCTAATTCCCGGAATATACTGCAAATTTAGGAGGATCCCATTGGCCGTAGTGGATTCTATGTAACCCAACACTATATTGTTTCTATGCCCTCCGCCAATTGAACAAAATTACCCTTCCTCATCTGCGATTGAGCCTTATCATCTTATTACCTAACACACTATATGACCATCTGCCACTCACATTATGCTTATCCATCCAGTAGACAATCTCCAATAAATTCCTTGTAATAAATAACTACATTAAGAAGGATGCATAAGCTTAGTTCCATATAACATCCTATCTGTTCAGAGTGCTGAAAGGTATTGATTGTTAGTATTAAGGCTTCACAACCATTTGAAGCATTATTGACAAAATAGGGCTATAATGTTCTTCATCTTTATCACTTTTCTTTCCTTTTCATTGTCAAAAAGGATCAGTGTTGGTTCCAGAACTCTTCAATCTATTTCTTTTTGTACTCCTTCAATCTTAGAGTCCTTGCCTGCAGGTCAGAAGCAGCTAATCACAATACGGCATTTTTTATCAATTATTTGACCTCCACACTCCTGACCCCTGCATTCTGTGTGTTGCTCACTTAATCAAACAGGTCCTTGCATTCAGAAGATGTGGCATCAGGGACCTGTTATATTTGCCTATGGGAGCATTGGTAGCCAGTAAAGGATTGCCCTGCAATAATTTTTATTTTGTAATTTGTTCAACTAGGTACCTGAGCTGAACTCTGGCCAAAATGGTTCATATGAGAGCAATCCCACTATTGATGAAAGAAAGAGCCTCTCTGTCCACAACCTCTCCAACAATCTGCCAACAGCAAGGAGTATATTTCCTGCCACCTCTCTGGGAGCCTGTACTACTTCACTAAAATTATAACATGATTCCTCTATATTCAAATTAAAGCTGCTTTACCTGTGAACGGTTTTGTATGTTTGTCTCATAAACTACTGGTTAAAAATCCATATTATCATCTATTACATAGTCAACTGCAATTAAATATACTATAGAAGTGCAAATATTTAAAGTAAAAATGTATTGTAACATTATCAAATCTCTGTTGGTGAAGTGAAGAAATGCTTCTAATCATAATCAAACTGAGAGAAGACAAAGCTATGACAATCAAAGTATTTCTTAACAGAATGCTACCTTACCCAATTTAGGTAAAAAATACTGTGCTATGGAACACATGAGTTGCAGCACCAAGACATCTAGACAAAATGCAATAGTAGTTTTCAAGGCAACCCAAGAAGTATTGAAGATAGATTCATATGAGTTAGCTTCAGTGTCCGAACCACTGCTACCATTCTGTGTGTATTTAAGAAAGCATGGAATACTTGCTAAGACCCATCAGCTCATACAGAAATACTGTACATTTGAGATATTCTCCACTTCTGAGAAAGAGATCACTTTCCAAAAACACCACCTATAGTATTTTTGGAAATTGATACCATGCTCTCACATCCACTATCATGTGACAGGGAAAAAGGTTTTTACTAATCATTTCTGTTCTGAGCTGATGCAAGGCAGCAGGACATGTACCATCTTTGGGAAAAAAGCACAGAACATAATTTGCCCAGGTGACCTCACCACTAGAGATATTTTAAACTCAACTGTTGATCTGGGAGGATGTACCCATATGTCCTCCCACTTCTTGGGCTCACATGCGGCCTCATGGCTGTCAGTATCCCAGTGGATCATCAACATCTGTCGGTGTCCCTGTGGACCAGTGTCCCATCAACATCTGTCACAGTGTACCAGTGCACATCAACATCTGCCAAAAGAAATGCAGCGCTAATTATATTTCATAGAAGTAAAAATCCATATAAGTCCTCAAGTGAATATAACAAGTTGCAGGAGAAGATTCTGATATCATAGGCCGTCACCATACACCCGAAAAAATTAGCCCCTTCCTGGACATTTAGACTGCATAACACCGGTCAATATGCGCAGTGTGATAAGGAATCAGTATGGCATATTGTCTTCAATAGAAATCCTCTCCCAGATAAAGGATGGTTCCTCCTCTTTAAAGATCTCCAAAACTTGAAAAAGCTCCCATCCGATATTCAGATAAGGAATAAAAAACAAAGGCAACTCATAGTGCAGTAATTCAGTAAAGTTTTGGAAGATTTATTAAAAGATCCACAGCTATACACATCTAAACGCTAGGCGTGTTTAGTGCTTAGGTGTTCATTTAGATGGCCAGAATAAATAACTATTCTGGCCAATGAAATTAATGAATACCCAAAAGCTTGATACACCTGAACGTATCTAAACATCCCTAAACATGTTTGAAAAACATGGCTTTAGGAGGGTTTTTCAATACTGATTTTCTCCTGTCCATAGAGAAAAACATTCAGAAGAGCATAGTGTGCACAAGGCCTTAGTGTTAAAATCATCAGCTGTATCAAAATACAGCTGATGATTTTAACAATAAGGCCTTGTGCACACTATGCTCTTCTGAATGTTCTGAATATTGTTGACACTGGTTTTGCCCAAAAGATTATCATTGAGAAAGAGAAACTGTTTCTAATCCCAATGGCCTCTTGTGTCCCAGTGATTTATTATCTACCCAAAATTCACAAGTGTTTGTCCAACCCTCCGGGTAGACCGATTATTAGCAGCATTGACTCAGTCACCTCGAGGGTTGGCAAATATATCAATTCTTTTTTACAGCCCTTGGTGTATACCACACCTTCTTTCCTGAAAGACACTACACAAGTATTTAACATTTTGAGTACTATTGAATGGAAGGACACCTACATTCTGGCTAGAGCCGATGTGGCCTAACTTTACACTATTATTTCACACCAACATGGGAGAGAGGCTGTGGATTGTTTTCTTCAAAAGGATGTTACACAAATTACCACAGCGTGAGCTTATTCTTTCTGTTAGATTTTGCCATGAGGCATAATTTTTGGTTTAAAGGCTCCTACTTTTTGCAGAAATGGGGTGTGGCCATGGGCGCAAAGTTTGCGCCAAGTATGGCCAACCTATTTATGGACAAATGGGAGGAGGACGTCATCTATCATGACCACAGGCCGAAGTTGGTTCTCTGGAGGTGGTACATAGATGATGTCCTCCTCCTGTGAGAGGGAAGTTCTGAATCCCTTGACCAATATATGTGTTATTTAAATTCCAATAATAGAGGTATTAACCTCCAACATGAGGTCAGTAATACCAAGATCCACTTTTTAGATCTCAATATCAGGGTTATAAATGATAAATTAGTCACTTAAACGTTTTTTAAAGAAACAGATCGTAATGACTATATTTATGTAAAAAGTTGCCATCACCCTGTGTGGCTTAGATCGATCACTAAAAGTCAGTTTTATCGACTGACAAGGAATTGTACCCACCATGATGATTTCTTGCGAGAGGCCAAATTTTTTGAAAGCACGCTTTTTGGATAAGGGTTATACATCACATGCCTTGGAAAAGGCTCTCGTTCAAGTGGATACTATTTCTAGGGATGTTGAAACCCAAGCAACAGATGGAGAGTGATTCCTCTTTTAATTATGCCTTTTTCACAACATATTCTACTCAGCACTAAGCAGTGAAAAACATTCTTCGTGAGCATTGGGGGGTACTTAAAAATGATCGTGTATTGGGACCACTGCTACTGGAACATCCAGCTGTTGTTTATAGAGGTGTTCCACTCCTAAGATTGAATATAGCTCCCAATGTTCTAGACTCCCCCCAAAAAACTTTTTTTTTTCAAAACATGAAGGGTTATTATCCATATAGGAAATGCGGGGCATGTGATATTAATGCTCATGGGTCTAGAAGGTTTACTACCTTTCATTCGACTTGTACCTCTAGAACCTGTGTCAGAGCCTGGGTCCGAACCTGGACCTTCTGCGGTGAGTGGCAGTGTTTCTTCTTGCTAAGCCACCTGGAATGCTGGACAGCTCCCTTGACAATTATTTTGATTATCATGAACTTTGAACCCATTGCTCCTCCCATGAACTTCCTGATATAAACCATGTCTCTGCACTTCCTGTTTGCCAGATTATTGTGCTCTCCAACCAATGTCGTGCCCCTTACCATCTCTGCTGTTATTCGTATTTTACTACACTCGTTATTGACCTTTGGCTTTTTCTCGACTACGCTTCTGCCTGATCCCAACCTGCGACTGCTCCTTACCGACCTTGGCTTGTTTACTGACCACGCTTCCGTTTGATCCTTACCTGTTCATACGCTACTGGACCTCTGCTTGCTCACCTCCTGGTGGGGTGATCCCAAGGACCGCGACCTGGTGCTAACACGCGGCCAAATCCATCTCCACTATTAGGAGCTCTGGTGAACACCGGTTGGTACTTAGAATCTGCACCTCAGGTGATCCCACTCCTCTGCCACGGTGACCTGCCTGTGTACCTATCCTGCTGGTTTCAGGTAAGCCTTTACACTGCTATAGCAACTGGTCTTTGAGCCTGACCCCTGATCATGACAGAATAATCTGGCCCAAATATGGAGGCCGCTATAGCAAACATTGTGGCTCCTCTTAGGCAACAAATTGCTGAGCTACAGGAATTCGGGGTTACCCATCAGGAAAAAGTTGCCAAACTAGAAAGCATAGTGGATAGGCAACAGGGAGAGATTCAGACTCTGCAGAGACAACTGCTGAACCGAGATGATATCAACTCACATATGCCCCAGCCAGGGGCGGACTGAAAACTCAAGGGGCCCCTGGGCAATAGGGGATCATGGTGTCCCTGTATCCTTGCCCAAACTTAAAATAGCCTATGAAAAAGGTACCAGGGGCATCTCATGGGGCCTCCTACTGACCCTGGGCCCTCGGGCAGTGCCCGAGTTTCCAAATGGTCAGTCCGCCCCTGGCCCCAGCCCCAGCCCCAACCATCTAAGTTTAATGGAGACCGCCGCCACTAAAGGGGTTTCCTTAATCAATGTTGCATATATTTCCAAATACACCCTGCTGCATTTCCTTCAGAGAAAAAGAAGATAATGTTTATTATTGGACTGCTGACTGGGGAAGCTCTAGCTTTGGCCTCTCCTTATATAGAACAAGACAATGGCACTCTGAATGATTTCAATACCTTTTTGACCGTGATGAATCAGGTTTTTGATTATCCCAACCGTTGTGCTACTGCCGAAGCAAAGTTGCATAATCTGCGGCAGGGTAAACACTCGGTCGCTGAATACACAGCCGAATTCAGATGTTGGATCGCAGATACCACTTGGAACCCTGGAGCACAAAAAAGCCAGTTCCGCCAAGGGCTTTCTGAACAGATAAAGAACGAGCTTGCCAGAGTAGATATTCCTAATGATCTTGAGGAATTCATCCAATTATGTATCCGAATTGATCAAAGACTTACAAAAAGGAGGAAGGAGAGGCTGGGAATGTTTGGATGTAATAGGGGCATGCATCTCTCTACTAGTCCATTTGTTCAGCAGGATTCAAAAGTCTTTCTGCGTTCTAACACTCCCGAGCCTATGCAGGTTGATGCTATCAAGAGATCCATTCCATTCAGGAGAAAGAGAGAAGACATTCAGAGAACTTATGTCTATATTGTGGGGACTCTGGTCATTATGCAATTATTTGTCCTAACAAAGTTAGAAGAACAATTGCTGTGACTGATGTGATTGTGCCTGAACAAATAAACTCTATTAGCCAGTCTGTCTCCCCACTGTTTCCTGAAGAAAATAAAGTGAATTCACTACTCTCTCATTTTGTCATCCCCATTAAACTTGTCTCTGAGGGCTCTGAAAATTCCTGCTCAGCTATGCTGGACTCAGGGGCTGGGGGGAACTTTATGGATATAGAATTTGCCCACAGCAATAATATTCAAGCAAGAAATGCATTTACCCCTATTGATATGGAGACAGTTGATGGTTCACCCTTATCTTCAAGACCTGTTACCCATAAATCGGTTCCCTGGTACTGCTGTTTGAGGCTGACCATTGTGAGACCATCAGTTTTCAGCTGATTACGTCAGCCAAGTTTCCCATCATCCTGGGCATTCCTTGGCTCTCCACTCAAAATCCTTCCATCAACTGGGGAGCACGGACTATACATTTTACGTCCCCTCACTGTGAAAAACATTGTAAGAACCTTTGTCGACCAAGTTCGTCACCGGCCAAGGAATCGCAAAGTGATATAGTAACTATCCAGTCATATGACAACTTGCCCCCACAATACCATGAGTTCAGGGATGTCTGTGACAACAAAAATGACGATCAATTACCCCCTCACCGCCCACATGATTGTCCCATTGAGCTGCTCCCAGGGGCAGAAATACCTTTTGGCCGCCTTTTCAATCTGTCGGAACCTGAATTAAAAGTGCTCAGGAAGTGGATCGATGAGAATTTAGAGAAGGGCTTTATTAGACACTCAACATCTCCTGCAGGAGCAGCCCTGTTCTTCGTTGAAAAGAAAGATTCCACTTTGCGTCCATGCATTGACTACAGGGACAGGAATAAAATCACAATTAAAAACCGCTATCCACTTCCCTTGATCTCTGAAATGTTGGAAAGACTTCTGCCAAAATCTTTACAAAACTTGATTTACGAGGGGCATATAACCTTGTCCACATTCGTCAAGGAGATGAATGGAAAACCGCCTTTAGAACCAGGTAGGGGCATTTCGAGTCCTTGGTAACGCCGTTTGGACTTTGCAACACCCCTGCAACATTTCAGCATTTTATCAACGATTTTTTTGTGATCTGTTGGACCAATTTGTAATTGCTTATTTGGATGATATTCTTGTCTTTTCCAATACAGTTGCAAGAAAAAGTATGTGAACCCCTTGGGATTACATGGAGTTTTGCATGAATTGGGCATAAAATGTGCTCTGCACGTCATTTAAGTCACAACAATAGAAGAACACAGTCTGCTGAACATAATACTACACAAACATTAGATGTTGCCATGGTTTAATTGCATATAACATGTGAACATTCACAGTGCAGGGAGGAAAAAGTATGTGAGGCCCTAGCTTAATGACTTCTCCAAGAGCTAATTGGAGCCAGGAGTGAGCCAACCTTGACTCCAATCAGTGTGATGATATTGGATATGTTGCTAACAGCTGTCCTGCCCTTAAAAAACACACACCTGTTTTGGGTTTACTGGTTTCAAGAAGCACTGTCTGATGTGAACCATGCCTTGCAGAAAAGAGCTCTCAGAAGACCTACAATCAAGAATTGTTGACTTGCATGAAGCTGGAAAGGGTTACAAAAGTATCTCCAAAAGCCTTGATGTTCATGTGTCCACGGTAAGACAGACTGTCTACAAATGGCGAAATTTTAGCACAGTTGCTACTCTCCCTAGGCGTGGTTGTCCTGTAAAAAGATGCAAGAGCACAGCGCAGAATGCTGCATGATGTAAAGAAGAATCCCAGAGTGTCAGCTAAAGACCTACAGAAATCTCTGGCACATGCTAACATTTTTGATGACACATCTACAATAAGGAAAACATTAAACAAGAATGGAGTACATGGGAGGACACCACGGAGGAAGCCATTGCTGTCCAAAAAGAATATTGCAGCACGTTTGAAGTTTGCAAAAGAGCACCTGGATGTTCCACAGCACTACTGGCAAAATATACTGTGGACAGATGAAACCAAGATTGAGTTGCTTGGGAAGAACACACAACACTATGTGTGGAGAAAAAAAGGCACAGCACACCAACATCAAAACCTCATCCCCACTGTAAAACATGGCGGAGGGAGCATCATGGTTTGGGGCTGCTTTGCTGCCTCAGGGCCTGGACGGATTGTTGTCATTGATGGGAAAATGAATTCCAGAGTTTATCAAGACATTTTGCAGGAAAACATATGACCATCTGTCCGCCAACTGAAGCTCCGCAGAGGATGGGTGATGCAACAGGACAATGACCCAAAGCATACAAGTAATTCAACAAAACAATGGCTGCAACAGCACAGAATACGCCTTCTGGAGTGGCCCAGTCAAAGTCCTGACCTCAACCCGATTTAAATGCTGTGGCATGACCTTAAGAAAGTGATTCACACCAGACATCCCAAGAATATTGCTACACTGAAACAGTTTTGTGAAGAGGAGTGGTCCAAAATTACTCCAGATCAATGTGCAGGTCTGGTCTGCAACTACAGGAAACGTTTGGTTGAGGTTATTGCTGCCAAAGGAGGGTCAACCAGTTATTAAGTCCAAAGGTTCACATACTTTTTCCTCCCTGCACTGTGAGTGTTTACATGTTATGTGCAATTAAACCATGGCAACATCTAATGTTTGTGTAGTATTATGTTCAGCAGACTGTGTTCTTCTATTGTTGTGACTTAGATGACGTTCAGAGCACATTTTATGCCCAATTCATGCAAGACTCCACGTAATCCCAAGGGGTTCACATACTTTTTCTTGCAACTGTAATTGGGAGGAGCACTGCAAACATGTTTGCACTGTTTTTGAAAGATTAAGGAACAATAGACTTTACATTAAATTGGACAAATGTGAGTTTGAAAAAACCCAGATCTAGTTCTTTGGGTATATAATTTCTCCAGAGGGAGTGAGCATGGATCCCGAGAAGATCAAAGCAGTGGTAGATTGGTCAGCACCTGGAAATGTTAAGGAAATTCAACGTTTGGTTGGGTTTGCCAACTTCTACAGAAAATTTTTAAGAAACTTTTCTAAAGTGATAGCTCCAATTACACAGCTGACAAAGAAAGGGGTACCCTTCGTGTGGACCCCTGAGGCACAGGCTGCGTTTGGAAAGCTAAAAACTCTTTTCACTTCTGCACCAATTTTGGTACATCCCAATCCTGAACTACCCTTTATAGTGGAAGTGGATGCTTCTAATTCTGCCGTAGGAGCTATCCTGTCTCAGCAAAGTGATGATAAAATGTAGCTTTATCCTTGTGCCTACTGCTCTCGTTTGATGTCCTCAGCTGAAAAGAATTACGACATTGGGAATAAAGAGTTACTGGCAATTAAGTAAGCCTTTTCTGAATGGAGGCATCTGCTAGAAGGGGGCTAATCATCCTGTAACTGTTCTCACTGACCATAAAAATCTGGAGTTCATTCGCTCGGCCAAGAGATTGTCTTCTAGACAAGCACGTTGGTCTTTACTCTCTTCCATATTCAATTTTATTATATCATATTAACCTGGATCGAGGAATGGTAAGGCTAATGCCTTATCAAGGATGCTGTCTGAGCCTCCCCAGGAGGGCAACTCTGAATGTTCAGTCCTAACTCAAAAGAACTTCCTAGGGGCCAGAAGTACAAAGACATTCTTGAGTCTTCTCAAAGAGGGGTATGAGAATGACCCACTTCTCAATGATCCTCCTAAGGACATTAACCTTGAATACAGGAACGGCTTTTGGACTCAAGCACATCGTCTCTATGAGTCTGCTCAGGAGGAAGCCCTCAAATTAGTTCATGACTCTAAACTTGCAGAACATTTTGAGATTTCAAAGACAGATGAACTTTTGTCACGTTCCTTCTGGTGGCCTAGTTATAGGAAAGATATCAAAGCTACGTGGCCTCCTGTCTGACATGCACACGTCATAAGACACTCCGAGCTTTTCCTTTGGAGTTGCTCCAGCCGCTTCCTGTTCCATCAAGATCTCTGAGGTCAATTTCTATGGACTTTGTAGTCAAATTACCTCACTCAAAAGAAATTACCACTATCTTGGTATTCGTCGACCGTCCTACTAAGATGGCTCATTTTATACCGGTTAAGGGGGTTCCTTCTGCTGAACAAATTGCGGAGTTGATGGTTCGAGACATTTTTAAACTACATGGAATTTCTGATGATGTGGTATCTGACAGAGGAGTACAGTTTACATCAAAATTTTGGAAAAGCTTCTGTTCAGCTATAGGGGTAACAGTTAACCCGTCCTCTGCTTTTCATCCGCAGTCTAATGGTCAGACCGAGAGGACCAATCAAACTTTGGAACAGTACCTTTGGTGTTTGTCAGTTATCTTCAGGATGACTGGGTGGACTATCTACCTACAGCAGAGTTTGCCTATAACAATGCTAAACATAGCTCCACCTCCCAAAAGCCCTTTTTTCCTCAATACGGGGTATCATCTAGTTTTTATTCCTGATCTCCCTAACACAACTGAAATTCCTGCTGTTGCCAACAGATTAACTGCATTGCAGGAGATTCAGGCGAAGTTGATCGAGACTTTGGGGGAGGCTCAGGAATGTTATAAAAGGGCTGCCAACAATCATCACAGATCACTTCCTACCTTTCATGTGGGCGACAAGGTCTGGCTATCAACCAAAAATCTGAAGGTTCATGTTCCATCTGCAAAGTTGGGTAAAAATTTGTGGGACCTTTCCAGATTTCTGCTCAGATAAACCCAATCACCTTTCGCTTAAAACTTCCTGACAGTATGAAGATTCACCCTGTTTTTCACATATTGCTTTTCAAACCATTTCATGAAAATCCTTTCTCTGGTGCTCTCTAGCCAATATCGTGCTCCTTACCATCTTTGCTGTTATGCGTATTTTGCTACACTCATTATTGACCCTTGGCTTGTTCTCGACTACGCTTCTGCCTGATCTCAACCTGCGACTGCTTCTTGTCACGGTGTACCAGTGCACGGAAACATTTGTTACAGTGTCCCAGTGCACAACATCTGTGAAAGAAAAGGGGTCTTCTCCTCATCCAGTGCAGAGATTTCTCCGAGAATGAGAATAAGCAGGCTGATCCTTGGAAAGCACTCATAACTAATACACAAATTTGCAAAGTTGCAAAATTCTGTTTTAGATAACATTGATTGGTTGCAAAAGATAGCAGGACAAACCCCCAAAAATTATTCAAATATATTAATAGTAAAAAGGTCCAGTCCGAGCATGTAGGCCCTTTACAAAATAATCTAGAATGGGTGACTGGAGACAAAGAGAAGGCAAATTTATTAAATACCTTCCTCAGATCTGTGTATACAAAGGAGCATGGTGGAGCTCTTCATAATAGGGATGGTATTGGCACAGCCCCAGATGATCCACATTGGCTCACAATTGATATGATCCAGAAATATTTACACAGAATAAAGGTGAATAAAGCACCTGGACCAGATCGCATACACCCACGGGTCCTTAAAGAATTGAGCTCTGTAATTTCAAAGCCATTCTTTCTCATTTTTAGGTACTCTTTAATGACTGGCATAGTACCACTGGATTGGCGTAAGGCCAACATAGTGTCTATAATTAAAAAGGAATCAAAATCTTTTACAAACCTGTTAGTTTAACTTCTATAGCTGGGAAGATACTGGAGAGTTTAATAAAAGACCACATACATAAGTTCTTGCTTCAAAAAAAATATTTTAAGCAACAGACAGCATGGATTCATGAAAGATAGAAGTTGTCAAACAAATCTGTTATCTTTTTATGAGGAGGTGAGCAAAACTTTGGACAGAGGGGTGGCAGTGGACGTGGTATAATTGGATTTTGCAAAAGCATTTGACACAGTTCCCCACATGGTTAATGTGTAGATAAAGTCTACGGGCTTGGAAAAATCTGAATGTAAATGGGTAGAAAACTAGCTAAAAGATCATATTCAGAGAGTAGTGGTTAATGATTCATACCCTGAATGGTCTAGGGTTGTTAGTGGTGTACCCTAAGGTTCAGTGTTAGGACCCTTACTTCTTAATATATTTATAAAACCTGGAGCAGTTGCAGCTGCCTCCCCTTCTTCCCCCTTCCTTTTTTCTTCTCTTCTTCCACCCCCCCCCCCCCCCCCCATCTCTTTCCTCTCTCCCTCTTTGTCTCTCTCTCCTACCCCGCTTTATCCTACATTCTCAAATTTATTTCCCCAATTTTTTTAAGTCTAGATGAACTTAGAATATCAGTAGACCCACAGATACAACTTCAGCTTCTTAGCTTCCGCCCCCAGGGGTAAATGCCTCATCATCCGCTATTTCCACCATCCTCCTACTTCGTATTGCATTACATCACACTCTGTATGTAAAGATGATCATATGAGTATTGGCTGATCTCTGTACCCAACTGTTCTGTTCACATTATAATATGTAGATTCATGCTTGGAACATGTTCTCTTCTATTTTTCTGTTTCACTCCTGTAAATTTCTTCTACTTCAAGCCATGTTAATTGATGCCATTCAATATGCTTTAGATGTACACCCCATTAGGGATACCGGCATTTACTAATTTGTATACATGAACCAATTGTAACCTGTATATGTTACCTCTGTGCCTTATTTCTCAATAAAAATTGTTTTTGGAAAAAAAAAAATATTTATAAATGCTATAAGGCAGCTGTACTGAATTAAAACTCATGGAGGTCCGACCAGTCAAATTATTTTCCAACAGAGGTCCGAACCACCTTTTTTTTTTCAGCCCTCTCCTACTGTATATCACAATCCCTATGCTTCAGTGTCCTCATGCAATGCCAACCTGCTGTTTCTAAAGCGAGCAAAATCCTCTCTTGTCTTAAAAGAGGTATAGACTCCAGAGAGAGAGATATTGTTACCCCTGTACAAATCATTAGTAAGACCTCACCTGGAATATGCAGTTCAGTTCTGGGCACCAATTCACAAAAAGAATATTGTTGAACTGGAGAAAGTGCAGAGAAGGGCAACCAGACTGATAAGATGCATGGAGGAGCTCAGCTATGAGGAAAGATTAAAGAAATTGAATTTATTCTCTTTTCAGAAGAGGAGATTAAGGGAGATATGATCAACATGTATAACTGCATCAGTGATTCATATAGTGAACTTGGTGTAGAGTTATTCAACCTCAGGTTATCACAGATGACAAGGGGGCACTCTTTATGTCTGGAGGAAAAGAAATTTAATCTCCAAATACGGAAAGGTTTCTTCAAAGTATTCTCACAGAGCTGCGAGAATGTGGAATATTCTCCCTCAAGAGTTGGTTCTGGCCAGCTCAGTATATTGCTTTAAAAAATGCCTGGATTCTTTCCTAGATACACATAGTATACTGTACCTGGATACTAAAATGTATAGGTACATTTCATCCAGGGAACATCCGATTGCCTCTGGAGGGATCAGGAAGGAATTTTTCTCCTGTGGGAGCAAATTTGATAATGCTTTGCTGAGGGGTTTTTTTTTGCCTTCCTCTGGATCAACTGTGGATATAGGATTATATATATATATATTTTTTTTATGGTTGAACTGGATGGACATTTGTCTTTTTTCAGCCAGACTAACTATGTAAGTATATTAAACTATGTATGATTGTTCTTTATTCAATTGTAACTGCATGTGCATGGCAAGCCTACTGTACATTTTGGAGAGCAACCATGAGAGGTAGTTTACATCCTGAGAGAGGACTGTCCTGAGCACCTCTGGGTATGTGCAGTAAATAGGCAGTTAATAAATGCAGTTTAATTACTTGGCTACATTTTTAGCAGAAATAAAACAATTAAGAAATGTAGCAATCAGAAAACTCTACCATCAGCTATTCATATTATTTGTATTCCTCATTTTAGTAGAAGCAGGGGAAGCATGATGAAAAAAGCAATACAAAACACAAATTAACTCAAACCATATTCTGAGCAGAAGATTACCTTTTGAACGTATTATTATAGTGAACAGCCATACATATTGCCACATTTATGTTGAATTTTGTTGCCACTCACCTCTATCATTCATAATGTGAGAAGAAGGAGATACAGGTGCAACTTTTGCAGTGAGAATTTTTACCCCTTTTCTCTCCATCCTGAACAAATAAGAATCTCTTACAGTTGACTTCTTATTATTTTATTAACCTTCCACAGTCTCCCTCTACTTTGTCTTGGATTTTTCTTTATCAGATAAGGGTCACTTACAGATTAATGGAATTAGTAAGGGATTACTTTAAAACAGCTTTTAAAAGATAATTCTTTATCTTCCCCTGGAGTAGGTTTTACACTACAGTTTTTATTAGTTAAAATGTCAGCCAATAGAATTCTAATTTATTCGGTTTTATTTCTCTCTTAGTGCTTTGCTCAGCAGAAATCTTATGAAAGTATCATAGAATTGTTTAGCCATTTATCAGTGATGTTGTCACATTTCCCATTCTACCCACTCCACTTCCCAGGACCAGCTGGAGATTGCTGGCTTCATTATGGGTTCTTAGACACTGCTAGTGCAGGTTTTGAGGGAAAACAGTGACAACATCATAGTCTAAAACAATGTTGAGAGTGAAATGCCAGAGGAGGTAGACAAGAGACATATCCATGTGGGCTATCAAAGGTTAGACAATTTCAACATTTGTGGACAGATAGAACAGAGACAGGCAGTTGTGTCACCAGAGTTTGATGATGATTCACCATAAGGAACAGGACCTCAGAATGCCTGGTCACCAGTTAGGACCATAGCCTTTGAGTGTCAGCCATGCAGCTCTATCTCTACCAGCAGGACCTTTGAGAATGGCACCCCATCTCAACTTAAAAACATATTTAAATTTCAATGGACTTGCTCTGGCCTGTCCCATTTTCATATGTGTTGTGGTGTTTTGCAGCCTATTCATTTTAAAGAGGCTGTTTAGCGCACTCCAATACAACCTGCTTCAACAAATTACAACACATGCATTGCAGTACAAAGCGTTGTGGTGGGGTTTACCTACACCTTAGAAAATTTACTGGAGTACTGTGACCCTAATTAGAATGTCGTAAATCAGTTAATCTGCTGGCAAGGCATCTGTTCTGAATCCACTTCACTTAAAGTGATATTAAAGGCTTAAATTATTATCTGAGAAGCCCAGATCTTCCTCTTCTTGGGTCCCCCCACCTGCACTCCTGGCCCCTCCCTCCTGTTGGGTGGCCACACAGCGAGCAGCAAGCAGAAAGCGCAGAGCAAACTGTTGGCGCTATATAAATCCTGTATAATAATAATAATAATGATACCCGCTGTGTGTCCATTTACACACGGAGTTGCGGCTCTTCTCATTGGCTCACTGGCTCCCAATGCTGTCTCAGCCAATGAGGAACGGGAGTCTCCTGTGCTGAGACTCCAGTGCACATCATTGGATCGAGAGGGGGCTTAGGTGAGTATTGGAGGGGCTGGGGTAGCTGCTACACAGAGAAAATTTTTTGCCTTCATGCATAGAATGCATGAAGGTAAAAACCCTTGAACCTTTACAACCACTTTAAAGAATAATTTCAGGTTTGGCCTATTATACAGTTACATTGGTCCAGCTTGGACAAATATGTAGCTATACATACACTATATTGCCAACAGTATTGGGACGCCTGCCTTTACATGCACATGGACTTGAATGGCATCCCAGTCTTAGTCTGTAGGGTTCAATATTGAGTTGGCCCACCCTAGATTGTAAGCTCGAAAGAGCAGGGTCCTCGAACCCCACGTGTATTGTATTGTTACTGTCTTGTCTCATGTTCTGTCCCCCTTGCTACTGTACAGCGCTTAGCATACCCTTTGGCACTATATAAATACTGAATAATAATAATACTCCTTAATACAGGTTTACAGGATTGGTCAAAAAAAGCATAATATTCACTTTAGAAAAATGTTTTCCAGTAGTTTTAGTATTCATTTTTCCTTAACGCATGCACATGCTACATAATTGCATGACACATACATTATATTGCCAAAAGTATTGGAATGCCTGCCTTTTCACGCACAGGAACTTGAATGGCATCCCAGTCTTAGTCCGTAGGGTTCAATATTGAGTTGGCCCACCCTTGCAGCTATAACAGCTTCGACTCTTCTGGGAAGGCTGTCCACAAGGTTTAGGAGTGTGTCTATGGAAATGTTTGACCATTCTAACAGAAGCACATTTGTAAGGTCAGGCACTGATGTCGGATGAGAAGGACTGGCTCTCAGTCTCCGCTCGAATTCATCCCAAAGGTGTTCCATTGGGTTGATATCAGGACTCTGTGCATGCCAGTCAAGTTCCTCCACCCCGAACCCCCTCATCCATGTCTTTATGGACCTTGTTTTGTGCACTGGTGCACAGTCATATTTGAGCAGGAAGAGGCCATCCCTAAACTGTTCCCACAAAGTTGGGAGTATGAAATTGTCCAAAATTTCTTGATATACTGACTGCTTAAGTGTTACCTTCACTGGAACTAAGGAGCCAAGCCCAACTCCTGAAAAACAACCGCACACCATAATCCTCCCTCCACCAAACTTTACACTTGGCACATTGCAGTCAGGCAAGTACCGTTCTCCTGGTAGCCGCCACACCCCGACACGACCATTGGATTGCCAGATAGAGAAGCATGATTCGTCACTCCAGTAAACACATCTCCACTGCTCTGGAGTCCAGTGGCAGCGTGCATTACACCACTAAATCTGACACTTTGCATTGCACTTGGTGATGTAAGGCTTGGATGCAGCTGCTCGGCCATGGAAACCCATTCCAGGAAGCTCTCTATGCACTGTTGTGCTAATCTGAAGGCCACACAAAGTTTGAAGGTCTTTAGCCATTGACTCTGCAGACAGTTGGTGACTTCTGTTCACTGTGCATTCAGCATGCCCTGACTCCGCTCTCTGCTCTGTCATTTTCAGTGGCCTACCACTTCGTGGCTGAGTCGCTGTTGTCCTCAGTTGTTTCCACTTTGTTATAATACCACCAACAGCTGACCGTGGAATATTTTGTAGCAAGGAAATTTCACGGATGGACTTATTGCACAGGTGGCAACCTATCATGATATCATGCTTGAATTGACTGAGCTCCTGAGAGCGACCCATTCTTTCACAAATGTTTGTAGAAGCAGCCTGCATGCCTAGGTGCTTCATGTTATACACCTGTGGCCATGGAGGTGATTGGAATACCTGAATCCAATGATTTGGAGGAATGTCCCAATACTTTTGGCAATATTCTGTATAGCATATCTGACTGATCCCCCTGGAATCTGGAATTTACTGAGGTAGAAACCACTGCTTCAGTGATCTCAATTGCTCCTGGGTCCTGTGCTGAGCAGCTGGCCTGTTGCATTGTGAATACATAAGGTTGGTCACTAGGCATGGGAGACATTCAGAGAATGTTTTGCATTTTCTGGATGAATGCAAAGAGTTTTCTGATTGGATGAGGTGGAGAGCATGACCTCACCATCCCACTTCTCCACCACGTCCAATCAGAGAACACTTTACAGTCATTCAGAAAATGCAAAGCATTCTGTGAATGACGCATGTGCCGAGCAGCCAAACTCCTGCCTTCACAATGCAGGAGAGGAGCAACTTGGCAAGGCAGCAGAAGCAAGGGGAGATCCCTGAAGTAGAGGTGTCTACTTCAGTGTTTTACAGCTTCCAGGAGCATTGGCCAGCTATGGTATACACATTGGTACATTTGTCAAAGCTGAACTAATGTAACTATGCATAACAAGCTGATGCCTTTAATTCTTTCTCTTTTCAAAAGTTTTATTGGGTAGAGAGATACTAAAGCCATAGCTAAACAATTTTTGCAAGATCTGTACACCATCTTTGTGCATGGAAGAACAAGAACATGAGCACCATCTTAGAAAGTCAGATTGATAGTATCAATGTAAGCTTTGTAATTCTAATGCAGTATGAAACCCAAAAATAACAAATAAAACTTTACTACATTGCTGCTTACTACGGTAATTCTTTTTTTCCATTTATTATTACACTTCATGTCTTGGTGTATCTCCACTCTTGAGGAGGAGCAACAGAGATGCCTTTGGACATCTGCATTCTCAATCTGGGGAGAGGGTAGTGTTAGATGCACTAAAAGATTTAGATGGACTTGACTAACAAATTAAAGATAAACTTTAGCTAACACTTTTTAAAGCAGTTACAACAGTTTTTTGGATAAAAGTTTTACATAAATGAATAAAAGCTAATTATTGTAGACAGTGGCATACTAAGATGGATACAGGGGTGCAGTATGTGCTGTTTGTGTGTTTGGTGGGGGTGTCTGTACAGAGGGGTCTGTGCTAAGATGGCAGTCCACCTACTGAGCAGTCTGTGCTGGGGAGAGTCTGTCTGAATTGATGGGTCTGTGCTGGGGGAGGGAGTTTCCATACTGAGAGGGTCTGTACTGAGGGGGTCAGTCTATACCGAGGGGTCTTTGCTGGAGTATTAGTCTATAGTGATGCAATATGCACTCCTGAGCCCTGCACTATAGACACTGTATTGTACAGTTTATATTCCCGATTACTGTACACTAAGCTGTATAACATTTTCCTGGATAAAAAAAACCAAAATTACCTGCTGCTCAAGTAGGGAGGTGAAGTTCAAACTAGACTGCTGTGAGTGCTGGCAGAGATAGAGAGCTTGTCCTACCTCCAAGCTGCAGCAATGTCAGAAGGAAAGATCCATAAGGTGCACATCAAAGCCATGCCACACTCCAACATGATTCACTCTGCCCTTTGGAGCTTACTCATGGGGACCCCCATGATTAAGTTCCAAGGGGCAGAGTGAAATAAGTTGGGGGCATGGCCTGGCTGGAGTCCGAGCTGAGGCTGCCATTTATTTCACCTCATGCACATTGGTCTGCCTTTGATGTGCGGCTTATGGGTCTTTCCTTCTGATATTCCTGACTACTGAACTTCTGAAGTTCTTTGTTAAGGTAGACTGTGTGTACAAAAGTATATATATTGGAACAGTTTTATTTTTTTAAACAAAGTGTCCTGAGGTTTGTAATTGTCTATCAGTTTTTCACTTGAAGCACAGTCATTATAGCATGTTTTATGGGTAAAATGTCTTTGGCGTATTTGTCCTGTGCATTGGAGGTTTTTTTAACCACTTTAAGTCCACCCTGAAGCAGATGTACTGCTCCAGGGTGGCCACTCTGTGCAAAATCATGTAAATATATGTGACTTTGCATTTCTGGGTAGGGGGGTATTTCCGCACCCCATCCGCGCTGTTGCTGTCTCCTGGCGATCCCCTAGTAAAACAGCACACAGTAAGCAGTGGCGTCACTATGCGGGTGCGGACCATACCCAGGTGACACCTGCCAGAGGGGTGACACCTGTCCTCAGGGGCCCTGCTAACACCAAGCCTGTGTCTGATCCACATCTCTCGCCTGCTGTCTGTGTTACATCTCTGTCCCCGGCTCACACAGCAGAGCAGATTCCTTACTGAAGCTGCTTTCCCCTACTCGGCTATTTAAATTGAACACATACAGGATAAGGAGGGGCGCCGCTGTACATGTCCCCCGCTGATCTGAGGACTGTACGAAGTTTACTATATTGTAGCTGGACAGAGGAGGGGGACAGACTGACCATGAAGGGGGGCAAGCTAGCTAGCACAAGTGGAGAGGGGTGACTGAACTGAGGGAGGGGGCTGTGCTGAGGTGGGGTCTGTACTGAGGAAGGGGGTCTATACTGAGGGAGGGGGGTTCTGTACTGAGGGAGGGGGGTTCTATACTGAGGGAGAGAGGGTCTGTACTGGGGGAGGGGGTCTATACTAAGGGAAGGGGGGTCTGTACTGAGGGAGGGGGCTGTGCTGAGGTGGGGCTGTACTGAGGGAGGGGGTCTGTACAGAGGGTGGGGTCTATACTGAGGGAGGAGTTCTATACTGAGGGTGGGGGTCTGTACTGAGGGAAGGGGTCTGTACTGAGGGAAGGGGGTCTGTACTGAGGGAGTAGGGTCTATACTAAAGGAGGGGGATCTGCACTGAGGGGAGGTGGGGGTCTATACTGTGGGGCAGTCTGTACTGAGGTAAGGGGGTCTGTACTGAGGAAGGGGGGGTCTATAATTAGCGGAGAAGGGGGTCTGTACTAACGGAGGGGGGGTCTATACTTGGTGGAGGGGGGGTGATGCCATGTTTTACTACACCAGGTGACACCAACCCTAGTGACGCCCCTGACATTAAGCACAAAACAGTACACCGCTAACCGTTTAATCACCCCAGATGTTAAGCCCTTCCTACCCAGTATCATTAGTACAGTTTAGGGTCGTATGACCGTCTTGACATGCCGTCACTGTGGTCACATGATCTGGAAAGGTCCCGATCAAAAGAGTAGATTGGGACCTTTCCGTGAGTACCGGACATGTGTGCTGGGAGCGTGCAGGGCGCGCTCTCTCAGCACATGTGTTTTTCCTAATTGCATGAAAATGTGCGGCTCTTCGGCGTCAAGGCCCAAACACCGGGAGGCCACACATTTGCGTGTGGCCGGCACCAAGAGGTTAAAGTAACACAGCACCGTATAGCAAAAAATGGCCTTGTCATGAAGGGGAGTAAATCTTCTGGAGGTCAAGTAGTTAAACTATGCCCCTTTAAACCTTCTTGCTGCAGCCACTGATATCAATGCTGGAGATTTTTTGCTGTACCCACTGACAAAAATAATGGGAATTACTATAGTGGCCACTGACACTTGGGGTTATTGCTATGATTGACATTGATGCTAGGTGTTATTTTACTCCCACTTCCTCTTCAGGGTAGGACCTATTTTATATAAAGCATAGCAAAGCATCAAGGAAATGGTGCCACACTACAAGCCATACGTCAGGAAGCAACTCTTTGACTAAGGCCACACCCAATCACTTTGAGAGGTGTCCCTTGGTCCCTTCAAGGTGTCCTTCTTAATTGTTTTCAAATGTTGGCAACTATTTATTTTTTTTTTAGCCCTACTGGCAAAAATGACAGGATGTATTTTTCCTGAGTGATAGCACCTCCCTTACGCCGTTACATAAACAAACTGCAGAAAAAGAAAACATAAAGATCATACAACACTATGTTTAACCGCTTTTCTACCACCCTATAGTAGAACTACTGCTACAGGGCAGCAGGGCTGCACAAAATTATGTATATATACGTAATTTGCATTTTCCTGCACCGCCATTGGTGGCTAGGGATAACAAACACCGGGTCCCGACCGGAGATTCCCCACCGGCACCCAGCGATGGCCGTGTAGAACTGACAGGGGAGAGACAATACAGGTCTCTCTCCTGCCAGCAAGGACATGCTGCTGTGTATTTATCTGCACAGCAGCATGTCTCCCTAATAAAACACAGCACATCATGTAAAACAGCACACAGTACATTGTTAACCCATTGATCGCCCCAGATGTTAACCCCTTCCTGCCCAGTGTCACTAGTACATTGTCGGTGCTCTTTATTAACACTGATCACTGTATTAGTGTCATCGGGATGTCAGTGGCAGTTAGTTCCCATCCAATGCCCGCCGCAGTCCCGCTATAATTCGCTGATCACTGCCATTACTAGCATAAAAAAAATAAAAATAAAAATTCCAGTATATATACCGCCATTTGTAGATGCTATAACTTTTACATAAACCAATTAATATACATGTATTGAGATTTTGTTCTGTAGCAGACTACATTTTGGTCTAAATTTATGAAGAAAGTTGATTTTTTAATTTTTTTTAATGGATATGTTTCATAGCAAAAAGTCAAAAAATACTGTTTTTCTTTTTCAAAATTGTCAGTCTTTTTTTGTTTATAGTGCAAAAAATAAAAACCGCACAGGTGACCAAATAACATCAAAAGAAAGCTCTATTTTTGGAGAAAAAAAGGACATAAATGTCAGTTAAAGAAACAGTGCCATACCGCAAAAAATGGCCTGGTCAGGAAGGGGGGGTAAATCTTCTGGAGGGCAAGTGGTTAATCAACAGCATCAATTTAGCACTGTATGGTAAAATAGTCATTTTGATTTACCCATAAATTCCTTATCTTGAAGTACAGTACTGGACATGGGTATTGTATTCATAGACCATGAGTATTGTGCATCTACCTTCAGGTGATTGGGCACTGGTAAAAAACTTGCCAGGGCTGCTCCTGGAGCACACACACAGAAAACCCCCATCTATTCTTTGAGATTCCAGTTTTTGAGCAAGCAAAAAATTGTGATCAAGACACAAAGGGGAGGGGTGGTTAAGGAATTTAAAGGTAAGTCCAAAGTTATTACCGTAATTGTACAGTACAGGATGTATCCAAGCAAATAACTGAGGGGTGGGCTACAACAAAGCAGGCAGGACTGACAACAGGCCCACAAGAAAACAAGAGTTAGGGACCTGAACAAAATGCTCATATATAAGCTTAAAGCACCATGTGGCATCAGCATAGGCCTGAATATCCACCTGATAGAATATGAGGAACATGTGAACAGAGGACTGGGTAGTGGGTTTGCAAATCTGGGTAGCAGATGCTTGATACTGAAATACACAATAGAAAACAGCCCTGGTGGAATGGGCTCTGATAGGTAAAGAATGTCCCTGAGGGCATAGGGCTGAATAGAAGTTGCCTGATCTACCTGACAGGGGTAGAAATGGAAACAGGATACCCTCTACAAGGCCTACTGGCAGGGCAAAGAAGGACTTGGTCATATGAATGGAAGCTGTGGCTGCCAGGTAGACTCTGACAGCTCTGACCACATCTAGGCATTGTAGGACACTTTTCTTGTCATGTTTTCAGGCACAACAAATGGAAGGAAGAACAATGTTCTCATTGAGGTGGAAGGAAGATACTACCTCAGGGAGGAAAGAAGGTTTTGGTACTTGTGAAAAACAAAAAGGCCTTTTTACACAAAAGTGTTGCCAACTCAGAAACACACCAAATAGATGTAATACCTACCAGGAAGGCAACCCTTTAGGTCCCTTTAGTATTGGGACATTTGCCTTTACACACACATGAAATTTAATGGCATCCCAGTCCTAGCACGTAGGGTTCAATGATGAGTTGACCCACCCTTTGCAGCTATAACAGCTTCAACTCTTCTGGGAAGACTGTCCACAAGGTTTAGAAGTGTGTCTATGGGAATGTTTGACCATTCTTCCAGAAGTACATTTGTAAGGTCAGGCACTGATGTCGGATGAGAAGGCCTGGCTCCAAGTCTCCACTCTAATTCATTGCAAAGGTGTGCCATCAGGTTGAGGTGCAGGCCAGTCACGTTCCTCCACTCCAAACTCGCTCATCTATGTCTTTATGGACCTTGCTTTGTGCACAGTCATGTTGGAACAGGAAGGGGTCATCCCCAAACTGTTCCCACAAAGTTGGGAGCATGAAATTGTCCAAAATGTCTTGGTATGCTGACACCTTAAGAGTTCCCTTCACTGGAACTAAGGGGCTAAGCCCAACTTCTGAAAAACAACCCCACACCATAATCCTCCCTCCACCAAACTTTACACTTGCACAATGCAGTCAGGCAAGTACAGTTCTCCTGGCAACCGCCAAACCCAGACATGTCCATCTGACTGCCAGACAGAGAAGCATGATTAGTCACTCCAGAGAACACGTCTCTACTGCTCTAGAGTCCAGTGGCAGTGTGCTTTACAACACTGTATCCGATGCTTTGCATTGCACTTGGTGATGTAAGACTTGGATGCAGCTGCTTGGCCATGGAAACCCATTCCATGAAGCTCTCTATGCACTGTTGTTGTGTTAATCTAAAGACCCACATGAAGTTTGGAGGTCTTTAGCTATTGACTCTGCAGACAGTTGGCAACTTCTGCGCACTGTGTGCTTCAGTATATGCTGACCCTGCTCTGTCATTTTACGTTGTTGTTGTTCCCAGTTGCTTCCACTTTGTTATAATACCACTAACAGTTGACCATGGAATATTTAGTAGCAAGGAAATTTCACGGATGGACTTATTGCACATGTGTCAACCTATCATAATACCATGCTTGAATTGACTGAGGTCCTGAGAGTGACCCATTCTTTCACAAATGTTTATAGAAGCAGTCTGCATGCCTAGGTGCTTGATTTTATACACCTGTGGCCATGGAGGTGATTGGAACACCTGAATCCAATGATTTGGAGGGATGTCCCAATACCTTTGTCAATATAGAGTAGCTTAATGTAGCTTTGCTTATAGCAATCGCTTTTCCTACAAGTCCAGCAAGTGTAGCCTACTGATAACTAGCTGCCCCAAGGAATGGTGTGTTAACTGGCTAGAAAGTACAGGAGGTTGAACAAAAGTAGTTCTTGGAGTGCAATTGTCCACAAAGAATGGCTGGGTCTAGTGTCTTAGTGGGAAATGCAGATAAGTCAGTGGGACATGCAGATGGGACAGTACAGGTGGCAGGCAGAGATTTGTTCAGAAAATGGCAAAGGATGGGTCTAGACAGCAGGCAGAAACATGGTCAATTAACTGGACGGAGTCAGTACAGATGGCAGGCAGAGAACTGGCCAGTATGCAGGCAAAGAATAAGTCTGAGCTGCAGGCAAAAACCTGGTTGTTAAACAGGCCAGGATCAGTTTAGGCAGCAGGCCAAGGTGACACTGCACTAGTTTGGCAACTATCGGAACACTGTTGCTGGCTGCACTGGTTCGGAGACACTGGCAATGGTGTGGCTAGCAATCATAAACATTGTTGCTGGCTGCACTGGATCTGTGTGACAGTGTAATGGTGTGGTAGCAATTAGGGACACTGTCTGACAACACCGGAACAGATTTGCTGGCAATCAGCATCAGGGTTTTCCCCCTGATGAAGCCACGTGACCCTGTGGCGTAATGCGTAGGGGAGGGGCTCTGATGTCACGACGCCACGGTGGACGAGCGGCATTTACAAGCACAGGATCTGGGCACAGCTCTGTTGGACACTGCATAATGTGAGTGACGATTTATTCTCAATAAAAGGTGATTTAACCTCACAAAGGATAAGGCACTATTGTGGCTCTTTCTTACATGGTTTCCCAATACACTGGGAGGAGGAAATACCACTCAAACCATCCCTATCCATTGAGGCTCAGTGTGGAAGGAGGAATAAGGGAGACCTCTGGTGGTAGGAAAATGGCAATATAAATCCACGGCATGGATGGAAATACATATATAGTATGAAGATTACCACCCAGTCCTGATAGGACAAAAGTGTTGTTACCCACTTTGTTTGGCTAATTAAGGAGGTGAGCGCACACCTATCTATAGAGCACGGGGAGTGTGGCACAACACTGTATTTGTCACTGAAAAGAATTAAAGCACAAAGAGGACTATTTATGAATTTACTTTTGAGTATTTAAGTGGTAATATTTTGAAAAGCACTATATGTTGCACTGATTTGAAGCACATAAGCTTTTCACATCACTATTTATATGATCATTTGTATATGATTTTATGTTTATATTATGGAGTGCGGCACCTGTATATGTATTTGAATATATATACATTTTTTATATATTTTATGTTTCACACAGATAATGAGTATTGTTTAAAGTGTTGATGCACCATAATTTGATGTAATAGTTTGTTAATTAATTTATTGCACAAGGGGAGTATCACATTTTGGCTCACGAGTACTATTAATTTCAACTGTTGCTGGCTTACACTGGTCTGGTGACACTGGAACTGGTATGGCTAGTGATGAGGAACACTGTCACTGGCTTATGCTGGTCTAGTGTTACACTGGTGTGGCTGTGATCAGCAACACTGTTGCTGGATTACATTAATCTGCTGACCCTGGCACTGGTGTGGGGGTATATAAGAACATTATTTCTGGTTTCACTGGTCTGGTAACACTGGGACTGGTGTGGCAGCAATCATGAACACTGTTGCTGACTGCACTGGTCTAGTGACATTGTACTGGTGTGGCTAGTGATCAGAAACACTGTAGGTAGATAGTGAGCTAGGACATTGGCTGGTTCTGGTGACATTGTGTTTAGTCATCTGGGACACTGACTCGCTCAGGTTACACTGTGTATAGAATGATCAGGGACACTGGCTGGCTCTGATGACACTGTGTATAGAGTGATCTGGAACACTGGTTGGTTCTGGTGATACTTGTGTATAGAGTGGTCAGGGACACGTGCTGGCTCTGGTGACATGGTAAAAACACACTGCTGCTGATGACTGTAGGAAATGCTCTGTTTTCCCTCACAGCCAAGTGATGTGAGAAAGGAAACAGAGCTCTGGCTGCAACATGCAGCCTTTGTTTGCATATGTGATTGCTCAGAGCAATCACATGGTAAACTGTGTATGGTACTCTATTCTATTCTGATCTGCTACAAGGCAAGTTGTTAAATTGATTATTGTTGCATGCTTAGGGGTTGCCTTTAAGCTGTATGTCGTATTCTGGAACATTGGAATTCTCGACAGTGTCAGCCACACTGTATTCCAGCATCACATATTTTGCATTATGTCATACATTTTGTTACATTTACTTTATTGCTTAGCTTAAATACAGTAGCAGCACTCCAATCCGATTCAATAAAACTTAAAAAAGGCCTTTTAGGTAGTTTTTTCAACACCTGATTTTTTTTTTATATATGTTATGATTTTCAACATTACAAAAATAGATCATCACTTTACTAATCATTGCAAAAAACATTGTCCTATACATATTTTCCCTCAATAACCCAACACCCCCCCACCCAAGACCTTTTTATCAACTCCCATTTCTTTTTACCTTTTCTTCCTATTCTTCCTATCCCTGCTATACTCTCTGTAACTTCCTTCCCCTCCTTCCTTTCCTCCTGCCTCTCTTAGCCCTACCTCTTTAGATATTATTCTTTCTTCTCTTTATTCTCTACTCCTACTAGTTCTGTTTGAACATTTAAATAAATTCCATTTATTCCATGTTTTTTTAATCTATCCATTTTATCTTCTACAATATGGTAGAGTTCCTCGATCCTATATGTGTAATCCACAGTATTTATCCAGTCTTTTATTTTTGGTGCCTCTTGTGCTTGCCAAAATGTAGGTATTAACCTCCCTAGCGGTATGATTATTTCAGATTTTTGGTGCTGAAAGTGGTACCATTTTTTTGCATGGAAATATGTATTTTTTTTATTGTAGGCCTGTAATTTAGGAATAACTCACTGAAATCTGTCCGAACAAGAGTCTAGTAAACATTCCGGATATGATAAAACTTGAAACGCAAAATCATAAATTATAATTTAATAAATAATCATAAAAAATAATAATATAATAATAATACATTTAATTAAATAATATAATCAAACCAAAAACACTGAAATTTGAAATATAGCGCCAAGTTCACACATCGCTGAGCAAAGTCGCAGAATCGTTTTCAGTGTCTGATGACGAAATTCCCCACAAATCATTATCACTCAATTCTGCAAGTGGTTCTGATTTACTATCGCTGTTCTCTAGCTGGTCTAAAACCGCTTTTGAAATAAAGGGATGCTTTTTGGACGCCATGGACCTTTCTAAGTTTCCAGGCAGAAAGAACAGTCAAAAAATGCAGGCAGGGCACAGGACAAAGCAGTAGGGACAAAATGTATGTGAAATGTTTTGAAACAGCAATGTTTTACTATGTAATAATCATGTTGAAAAAAATGCCATTTTTTTTTAAATTTCAAATTTGCTGCCGGTTCTGGCGCCCATACGTCCCGACGTCATAGGGACCGGAACACGGAAGCCGGATGCCGGCATCGGCCGGAGGAGATGGCCGGGGACACTGCAGGGGACGCATCGCGGGAGCGAAGGACAAGGTAAGCGCTGCAGGGACTCCCTATGCAACGCTGCATGGTAAGCCCGAGTGTAGCTCGGGGTTACCGCTTTTGGTACTGAAACTTTACCCCGAGCTACACTCGGGAATACCGCTAGGGAGGTTAATCCCTTTGCTTCATTTATTAAATGGAATATTATCATATTCTTGTATTTTTCCACTGAAAACTCAGTTTTATGGAATAAGCATACACCTGGATCCTTCAAGATATTAGTCCCCACAATCTCCTGTATTTGGTGAGTTATTTCTTCCCAATACTCCTCTATCTTGGGGCAATCCCACCATATATGTGCTATTGTGCCCTTAATCCCATACCCCCTCCAACACATAGGTGACTTATCTACTTGTTGCTTATGTGCCACACTAGGTGTAATATACCATCTTGCTAAACATTTATAATTCATTTCCACCACCTTCATATCTACAACCCCATGTGTTAATCTGAGTATTTTCTTTTTTTGCTGTTCGTTAAATGATATTCTAAATTCCTTTTCCCACTTCTCCATATACAGCAGAGAGGTGGGTCCTGTCACAAGCGTACACCCAGAGAATGACCCAGTCCTCCATATTGTTAAGCAATCTCCATGTTGTCCCTCATTCTCCCCCTTTCCTCTCTGTTAATCCACAGGAACATATGTGTGTTGGAAGGGTAACAGGCAGGCCAGGGCACAGCAGGGAACCCCAGAGCTATAAAACACCTCTCTGAGCTAAGTGCCTGGTTGTCTTAGAAAGCTGTGGAATATAACACCTCGTAAAGATAACGCAGCTTACATAAAAACCAGGCATATCTTCAAATTGGCCACGAGGAGACAAACAGTTTGATAGGTCACTCTCCTTGGCTGGAATACATAGGAAAGCAGAAAAGTAGATCTCTTGAATCATTCAGTGTATAATTTCATATTTCATATCTAATCATTCCTCAGACGTGAGCGCATAATAATCTACCTGCGGGTGGAATGTCACTTGTGCATATGGAAAGTTATGAGCCAAAATATGAACTATTAGAGATTTTGGCTCTAGTTTAGGACTATGCCCAGACAATCCCTCCCTAAACGGGGCATTGGTCCTTGACTTCAGAGACACCCCCTGCTAGAGGGCTGTCAGGCCTAAGAGAGTGAAGTTGAAGAATTTTCCCGTTTAACATCAGAACCACCTGGGGAGACCCGTACCCTTTCGCTCTGAAACTTGATCTGCAAACCCAGGACTTTGGCAAGTACTTTAACCCTCTAACTCCTCTCTATTATCTCTTTGCTGTGCTGTTGTTCTCTGTATATTTATATATATATTGGTTACATCTTTTTTCTGTAACTATTTTTATTGTACCCTTTTGACCTTTTAGTAATAAATCTTTCCTTCTGAAAGTGTTGAACTGTTTCTATAGCTCTTTATTGCAATTTACGAATTCCTGCCTCTAAAAGAGCGCTACTGTGTTTGTTTAACCCTCTGTATAACCAGCCTGCGGTGACTGTGTTATACAGACAATTATCTCAACTATTATAGTGTTATAGCTGATATCGCCGAGTTTCCTCTTCCTCTGTACAAAAAGGAGGTGGTGGCAGTGTGAAGGGTTAATTCCGTAATTAACCTGACCCAGTAACAATCGCTCCCAGGCTGCTGGTACATGGATTGTGGTCCAATTAGCTGGAAATCGTTGTGCAGGGTGCAGCTGGGCATAGCATTGTTACGCACATGACATTGCGGTTTTAGATTGGCCAGTCCTTCGGTCACAAGTTGGTGAGAAGGTCAGGGGTCTGACGCCGTGATCGTCACAGGTCCTACTATTGCAGTAAGGATCTCATAAATATGGGAGGTACTATGTTTCCATATCTTACTTGCACTAAACAATTGTCCAAATGGATTCAAATCCTTCATTGTCCTTAGTGGCTGTGGGAGCATTGCAGCAAAGTGTCTTAAACTGAAAATGTCGTCATTCATCTAACATAAAGAGCAACTCCTTTTTATTTTTTAATTCCTGAAAGGAGCATATTTCTCCTTTTTTCACTATATCTTTTAACTGCGTGTTCCCATTTTTTTATCCATTTACAAAAAATATTCTCTTTCCCTAGCGGGAAAAAATGTGTTCCCACCAGCAGTATTAACGATGAATTATGCTCCCATCCCATTTGTTTATAAATTACATACCGTATCCTAATTACATTCCGTATGTAAGTGCTTGTGTTTTCCGCCAACATACGATGCTGATGTGGGAGCCAAATAATCCTATCTAATTGTGTCTCGTTTAATGTATTTTCTATTTTAACCCAACTTTTCTCCAGTGCATTATATATCCAATCAAATATTTGTGACAATAATATGGAGTAATAATATCTCTTAAAATCCAGTACATTTAGACCCCCATTTTCTTTATCTCTACATAGCACTTCATAATTTATGCTCGTTTTTTAATTTCACCATATATACCTCAATATAATTTTTCTAACTATTTTAAAATAGGTTCCCGGTAGATAAATTGGTAACATATGAAATTTACATTGGATTTTCGGAACTATTAACATCTATATCATATTTATTCGTCCTATCCAGGAGAGTGATCCAGTGGTATATTTTGGTTTTGTGCTGCCCTAGGCAAGACTAAAATCGGGCACCCCCACATCTAAATTTGTCCCACCCCTTCCTGTTTAAGATCCACCGCCTCATCTGTAAACCCCACCCCTTCCTATTTAGGCTCCACCTCTTCCTAATAGAGGTCCGCCCACTGATAACGATGGGGCAATATTCCTCCCACTGACATCACTAATGGGGCACTATGCCTCCCACTGACACCAACAATGGGGCACTATTCCTCCCACACTGACACCAATGATGGGGCACTATTCCTCACACACTGGCACTAATGATGGGGCACTATTCTTCCCACAGTGGCACTAATGATGGGCACTATTCCTCCCACTGACACCAATCAGAGAGAGGAGGGAGGGAGAGGAGGGAGAGAGAGAGGAGAGAGAGAGGGGGGAGGGGGAGGGGGGGAGAGAGGAGAGAGAGAAGAGAGGAGGGATATAGAGAGAGGGGGGAGAAGAGAGAGGGGAGAGAGAGAGGGGAGGGGGGAGGAGAGAGAGAAGAGAGGAAAGAGAGAGGGAAGAGAGAGGGAAAGAGAGAGGGAGAGGGAGGGGGTAGAGGGGGGAAAGGAGAGAGAGAGGGGGGTAGAGAGAGATGAGAGAGGAGGGAGAGAGAGAGGAGGGAGGGAGAGAGAAGAGAGGGAAGAGAGAGAGGAGAAGAGGGAGGGAGAGAGGGGGAAGAGAGGAGGGAGAGAGGGGAGAGAGATGGGAGAGTAGGAAGAGAGAGAGGGGGGCAGAGGGAGGGGGAAAGAGAGGAGGGAGAAAGAGAGGAGGGAAGGAGAGGGGGGGAGAAAGAGAGAGGGGAGAGAGATGAGAGAGAGAAGAGAAGAGAGAGAGGGTGGGTAGGAGAGAGATGGGAGGGAGAGAGAGAAGAGAGAGAGGGGGGAGAGAGAGATAAAGAGAGAGAGGGGGGAAGAGAGGAAGAGAGAGGGAAGGAGGGAGTGGGGGAAGAGACAGAGGGAGAGAGAGGGGGAAGAGAGGGGGAGAGAGAGGGGAAGATAGAGAAGAGAAAAAGAGGGGAGAGAGGAGAGAGAGAGGGGGGGCGGTGGAGAGAGAGAGAAGAGAGGGGGAGAGGGAGGGGGAGAGAGAGGAGGGAGAGAAAAAGAGGGGGGGGAGGGAGGGAGAGAGAGAGGGGGAGAAAGAAAGGAGGAGGGAGGGAGAGGGGGAAGAGAGGGAGAGAGAGAGGGGGGGAGAAAGTGAGAGAGGGGGGGAGAGGGGGGAGGGGGAGGGAGGAGGAGAAGAGGGGGGAGAAGAGAGGGGGGAGAGAAGAGAGAGAGTGAGGAGGGGGGCAAGAGAGGAGGGGGGAGAGAGAAGGGGGGGAGAGAGAGAATAGAGGGGAAGAGATGGGGGGAGAGAGGAGGGGGGAAGAGAGAGGGGGATAGAGAGAAAGGGGGAAGATAGAGAGGGGGGGAGGGAGAGAGGGGGGGAGATAAAGAGGGGGAGGGGGAAGAGAGAGCGATGGGGGGAGAAAGAGAGAGGGAGAGAGGGGGGAGGGGGAGAGAGAGAGAGGGAGGGAGAGGGGGAGAGAAGAGAGAGAGGGGGGGAGAGAGAAGGAGAGGGGGAAGAGAGAGATGGAGAGAGAGGAGAGAGGGGGGAAGAGAGAGAGAGGGGGGAGAGAGAAGGAGAGGGGGAGAGAGGGGGGGAAGGGAGGGGGGAGAGGGAGAGAGAGAGGGAGGGGGAGAGGGGGGGAGGGAGAGAAGAGGGGAGAGGAGGAGAGAGAGGGAGGGAGGAGGGGAGAGAACAAGAGAGAGAGAGAGAGAGGAGGGAGAGGGAGAAGGGGGAAAGAATACACAAGGCTGGCTGGAAGTGTGGGGGGAGGGGAGGGGGGGGGATAGAAAGAGGAGGGAGGGAGAGGGGGGAAGAGAGAGAGGGGGGAGAGAGATGGGGGAAGAGAGAGGGGGAGAGAGAGGAAGAGAGAGAGGAGAGAGGGAGAGAGAGGGAGGAGGGGAGAGAGAGAGAGAAGAGGGAGAAGGGGGAAAGAATACACAAGGCTGGCTGGAAGTGTGGTCGGGGCATACACAGGAGAACAGGACAGGAGGAGGAGGGGCAGCTTTCTCTCTCCTCTCCCGTCTGTGTGAGGGGAGGGGGGGAACTGTCAGCACTGGGGACTGCATATGCTGACAGATCCCCTGCAGTGCTGGAGGGAGGGGGGGCGGCCGTGGGGGAGCATACAGTAGCTGACCATATGCAGGAGATGGATAGGGGAGGTGACTGGCGTCGCATAGCGCAAACGAGAAATGCATGGTTCTCTATGTGCCGCCCAGCCCCCTCTCCAGCCGGCTCCATGGCTGACAGGTTCTCTGTCTCTTCACCCATCCTCGTGGCCGAGCACACACATGAACCCGCCGAGCACGCCCCCCTGGCCAACCACAGCCCTTTGCAGTGACAGCACTGGTCCCTTCTGCCTGGGGGCGGTGCCGCCCCCCTGTAAAATGCCGCCCAAGGCAGATGCCTTGTTTGCCTCGTGGCAGATACACCCCTGGAGTGATCCTATAGCTATTCTCCTCAATTCATCTTTTATCTCATTTATTAATGGAATGTAGTTTACTTTGTATAAAATCTTAAGGGACAAGGTCAATTTTATTCCCAGATATTTTAGTTCTTTTTCACTCCATGTGTAAGAGAATTCTCTCTGTAAGGCATTTTTCTGTTATGGGGACATTGATATTTAAGATCTCTGATTTTGACAAGTTATTTTTCAAATTTGATAAATCTCCATATTTTAATATTCTCATTAAATTAGGTAGTGTCAGCCTAGGGTTTACCACATAGAATAACATATCATCAGCATATGCTGCAACTTTGTGTTCTATCTCTCCTATATGTATCCCTTTTACATCAAGACTATTTCATACTGTTGCAAGAAGAGGCTGTAAGGATAAAACAAACAACAGGGGCAAAAGCAGACACCCCTCTCTTGCCCCATTATACATTTTAAAGAACTTTGATAACGAGCCATTAACGTTTACCGCTGCTGAAGGCTGACTATAAAGATTTCCTATCCACTTTCTCATTTTGGGTCCAATTCCCAATACCTCTAATGTGTCCATCATAAATCCCCAGTCTACCCTATCAAACAATTTCTCTGCACCTATCAATAGAACCAATACGGGGGGGGGGGGTATGTCTCTCTTACGTTTTTGCAGGAGTAATGATCTTAACCCATTATCTCTTCCTTCTCTCCCAGGGATAATCCCCACTTGATCTAAATGAATCCATTCTGGCTTTATGTCTTTCATCCTACTTGCCAAAACCTTTGCTTATGGTTTTGTATCGATATTTAGCTGCTATATAGGTCTACAGCTAGCACATTGAGACCTATCTTTCTCCTTTTTCGGAATGATTGTAATGTGTGCTTGTAATGACTCCTCCCTCATTTCTATATCATCTCCTAGTGCGTCCATATATACACTCAATTTAGGGACTAATTGCTCTTTAAATTTCCCATAATATCTCATTGTATAACCATCTGGTCCAGGGCTCCTCCCTGCGACTGTACTCCTCAGTGCCTCTTGAATTTCGTCCTGTATTATTGTTTTTTTTAAAGATGCCAGGCTTTTCTCTCCCAATCTTGGTAATCCCGCCTCATTAAATACTACTGTCTTTTTCTAGCACTTTCTACATCCCCTTCTTTTAAAATTTTCTGTTTTACATCATATAACTTCATGTGGTTGAATTTGCCAATTCTCCATTATCATCTTTAAGTTTCTCTATAAAGTTCCTCAATTTCTTATTTCTCTGTGCTCTCATTAAATATTTACAAGGTCTATTCCCCCACTGATATCTTTAAATAGGTGGGGTTTCACAGTCCACCACCCCTGACCTAATACGGGATCCATCAGCTAAAAATATATTTAAACCCACCTCTTTCGTCTGTAAGGGGATCTGCTGCTGAGCTGCAAAGTCCAGATCTACAAAGCAGCTACATGCTCCAGAGTCTACAATTGCCGTGGTTACCACAGTTCTCCCGGGCAGCTGAAGCGAAATAAGTAACTGTAGAAAACACAGCAGAACACTTACCCGTCTTGGCTGGACAGGTACGTACTACATGGCCTGCTTCCCCACAATAGAGGCAAAGACGGTTTACCTGACGCCTCTGGCGCTCCTCAGACATAAGTGGCGGCCGAATCCTTCCTGATGGCCCGAGTCCCGATGTATCCACGGACTCCTGATTCCGGTTGACCCGTAGGGACTTAGGCTGGGCTGTAACATGAGATGGTCGCCCGGTTCGTCTCTGATCTTGGTTGGACCTCTCCCGCCTGCGTTCCCGCAACTGGCGGTCAATCTGATTAGATAAGGTTATTAGGCCCTCAAGAGTATCGGGCATGTCTACTCGGGCCAGCTCGTCCTTCAATGGTTCAGCTAAACCCATGCGAAACTGGTGAAGCAGGGCCACCTCATTCCATTGAGTGTCACTATCCCAATGCCTGAATTCGGCTGCGTAGTCCTCCACTGCTCGGTAACCTTGCCTTAGTGTATGTAGGGATATCTCGGCCGTTGCGGCCTGTTGCGGGTTGTCATACAAAAGCGCCATTGCTTTAAAAAACGACGTTACCGTTCCTAACTGTGGGTCTCGGTTCTCTAGTAGTCAGTGGGCCCAGGTTTGGGGTTCATCCTGTAGTAAGGAAATAATGAACCCGACCCTCACGGTTTCTGATAAAAACGTTCAAGGCTGGAGGTCGAAGTATAACTGGCAGGAATTATGGAAACTCCTAAATCTACCTCGATCCCCATTAAGACGTTCTGGTGTGGGAACACGGGGTTCCAGTGCAGGTATCGAAACTAGTGTTCCCCCAGGGTTTTCTCCAGACTGCCTGGTAGGTGTAGAATGAAATGAAAACGAGAAGCGCACCAACCTTGCGCATTACCTCAGTAACCAAAATTTATTAATTGTAAAAAATATACTCACAAACAGCGAATAAAATCAAGCATGTAAGTCCTCACAGGGACTTGAAGCTAACATGAGTCCCATCAGGGGAGTAGGTGTTCAGTACAGCTGACGCGTTTCGAAGGGGGTCCCTTCTTCCTCAGAGCTAACTGAACTGTGAGTGCTCTCTCCTATATATACTCCTGGACTGAACCTAGGCCCTCCCCACTGGGTTGGGCAGTCTCAGGTTAGTAGGAGGGGCCAAGATATCGTCAACAGACAATCACTATTTGTAATGCCATCAGAGAGAAATGATATAGACAAACGTAAAATATAAGATATAAAATATATAAAACCACATTTTGCATACACCACTTAGTATGCATGTAATATATCAACTTAGCGATGAACACCAATGGGAATGATGATAATAGATAATAAATGATGAAACATAATATATAGTAAATAGTTAGTCTTATTCCATGATTCATTAGTGAGCGATGTATCAAATGGACAATTCATCCAGAGGGCTTGTCATGATGCTGGATGAGTATATAGCAATTAATGTAAAAATAGACATAAATTGTTAGTCAATGGATGTCTTAATGGATAGGTGTCCATAGTGACACAAACACATGTATATATATGTAGACATATAAACCCACACACAAACCTTCAACCAGAAGCTGTGTGATGTGTGCTACCAGGCAGCTGCATGTGCTTCATGATCGGATGATGGAGAGGATTGGATCAGTAATCTTGGATCCATAATAATGTATGGTCAGCAGCAGAGGGAGATCTTATGCTTCCCTCTATAGCTGCAGGTTTACCCTGTGTGTGGAACGCACGCTAGTATGGCATGGTCATGACTGCGCATGCGTGGACCAACATGCGCATGCGCAGTGTGAGGAGGACAGGTCCGTCGGCGCGATCACGTGAGCCACAGAAACGTTACTTAGGGCCACAGAATTGTTACTTAGGGACAGACACAGAATTGTTACTGAGGGACACAGATTTGTTACTGAGGGCCACAGAAACGTTACTTAGGGCCACAGAAACGTTACTTAGGGCCACAGAATCGTTACTTAGGGCCACAGAATCGTTAGTTAGGGCCACAGAAACGTTACTTAGGGACACAGAATTGTTACTCAGGGACAGACACAGAATTGTTACTGAGGGATACAGAATTGTTACTGAGGGCCACAGAATCGTTACTTAGGGCCACAGAAACGTTACTTAGGGCCACAGAAACGTTGCTTAGGGCCACAGAATTGTTACTTAGGGACAGACACAGAATTGTTATTGAGGGACACAGAATTGTTACTGAGGGCCACAGAACCGTTACTTAGGGCCACAGAAACGTTACTTAGGGCCACAGAATTGTTACTTAGGGACAGACACAGAATTGTTACTGAGGGACACAGATTTGTTACTGAGGGCCACAGAAACGTTACTTAGGGCCACAGAAACGTTACTTAGGGCCACAGAATCGTTACTTAGGGCCACAGAAACGTTACTTAGGGCCACAGAAACGTTACTTAGGGCCACAGAATTGTTACTTAGGGACAGACACAGAATTGTTACTGAGGGACACAGATTTGTTACTGAGGGCCACAGAAACGTTACTTAGGGCCACAGAAACGTTACTTAGGGCCACAGAATCGTTACTTAGGGCCACAGAAACGTTACTTAGGGCCACAGAATTGTTACTTAGGGACAGAAACAGAATTGTTTTTGAGGGACACAGAATTGTTACTGAGGGCCACAGAACCGTTACTTAGGGCCACAGAAACGTTACTTAGGGCCACAGAATTGTTACTTAGGGACAGACACAGAATTGTTACTGAGGGACACAGATTTGTTACTGAGGGCCACAGAAACGTTACTTAGGGCCACAGAAACGTTACTTAGGGCCACAGAATCGTTACTTAGGGCCACAGAAACGTTACTTAGGGCCACAGAAACGTTACTTAGGGCCACAGAATTGTTACTTAGGGACAGACACAGAATTGTTACTGAGGGACACAGATTTGTTACTGAGGGCCACAGAAACGTTACTTAGGGCCACAGAAACGTTACTTAGGGCCACAGAATCGTTACTTAGGGCCACAGAAACGTTACTTAGGGCCACAGAATTGTTACTTAGGGACAGAAACAGAATTGTTTTTGAGGGACACAGAATTGTTACTGAGGGCCACAGAACCGTTACTTAGGGCCACAGAAACGTTACTTAGGGCCACAGAATTGTTACTTAGGGACAGACACAGAATTGTTACTGAGGGACACAGATTTGTTACTGAGGGCCACAGAAACGTTACTTAGGGCCACAGAAACGTTACTTAGGGCCACAGAATCGTTACTTAGGGCAACAGAATCGTTACTTAGGGACACAGAAACGTTACTTAGGGCCACAGAAACTTTACTTAGGGCCACAGAATTGTTACTTAGGGACAGACACAGAATTGTTACTGAGGGACACAGAATTGTTACTGAGGGCCACAGAACCGTTATTTAGGGCCACAGAACCGTTACTTAGGGCCACAGAATTGTTACTCAGGGACAGACACAGAATTGTTACTGAGGGATACAGAATTGTTACTGAGGGACACAGAACCGTTACTTAGGGCCACAGAAACGTTACTTAGGGCCACAGAAACATTACTTAGGGCCACAGAAACGTTACTTAGGGCCACAGAATCGTTACTTAGGGCCACAGAAACGTTACTTAGGGCCACAGAAACGTTACTTAGGGACACAGAATTGTTACTCAGGGACAGACACAGAATTCTTACTCAGGGACAGACACAGAATTCTTACTCAGGGACACAGAATTGTTACTGAGGGACACAGAATTGTTACTGAGGGACACAGAATTGTTACTCAGGGACACAGAATTGTTACTGAGGGACACAGAATTGTTACTCAGGGACACAGAATTGTTACTGAGGGACAGACACAGAATTGTTACTCAGGGACAGACACAGAATTGTTACTGAGGGACACAGAATTGTTACTGAGGGCCACAGAACTGTTACTTAGGGCCACAGAAACGTTACTGTAAGGGACCGCCTGACAGCACCTCTATCAGTCCCCCGGTAGAGCCTCCCCAGCGTGCGGAGTCTAAGCACCGGAGCACTTGTTCACCAGGGCCCCTGATGGTGGGGATGGACTTGGAGTGCTCCGGTACCAGGTCGCAACTACCAGGTATCTCCAACAGGGGTAGAGGAGTCTGACAGGGGCTCCAGGGAGCTAGGAGTCTGATGTAAGGGAGCCTAGTGATCCCTGCGGGGTGGATGGATGGATGAGCTAAATCAGAGTCATGCAGGCCGGGACGATAACTAGAGGATCGGTAAGGTACAAAACGGTAGGCAAAGGATAGTCGGGTCACACGCAGGGTCAATACCAGGAGGTCAGATCTAAACGGGAACATCCGGGAGCAGAGTCAGGCAAGCCAAGGGGTCAGGACGGGAGAAGGCAACAAGGTCAAAACAATCCAGATCAGAAGTACTCACACACAGGTAACAGGATACAAAGACCATTCGGCAACAAGTGTCTGTGCAGGGCTAGCTTAAATAGGCCGCCCTGCACCTGACAGGCGTAGCCTGGGTCTTAGTGCCTGTCTAGTACTGTCCAGACGACAGGTACGCCTGGGTCCTAGTGCCCTGCCACCTATACGTCTCGGCAGACACCTACGCATGTGTAGACCCATGCGTCGCGATGGTTCCTGACATTGCCCCCCCCCTATGGGTACCCTCCGGGTGCCCAATTGATCTCTCCACTGCGGGTGACCACGCACGAATTCCCGCATAAGTCTAGGAGCATGAACATTTTGAACAGGTTCCCAAGAATTTTCTTCAGGACCATAACCTTTCCACTTTATCAGGACTTGGGTCTGGCCCCCCCTTCTACGACAGTTCAGGATTGCTTCCACCTCAAACTCTTCCTGATCCCCTACTGTAATAGCCTCTGGGGGTCTGGCTTCTCGATCTGGAAATGGGTCTGTGGCTACTGGTTTCAACAAGGAGACGTGAAACACAGGATGGATCTTAAATGTTTCAGGAAGGATCAGCTCATAAGCAACCTCATTAATCATGCGTTTCACCGGGAAGGGACCTAAGAATTTTGGTCCTAATTTCTTGGATGGACACTGTAGTTTCAGGTTAGTTGTTGCCAACCAGACCTTGTCTCCGGGCTGCAAAATTAAGTCTCCCCTTCGTTTCTTATCGAATGCCTCCTTGTTGTCCTCCTGGGCTTTAGTCATAGCTTCTTGTAGCCGTTTGTTGTTGTCCGAGAAGAACTCCAACATGCTTTGAGTGGCTGGCACCGTACTTTCTGCCAACAGGTCAGGCATGAACGTGGGATGGAACCCGTAATTTGAAAAAAACGGAGACTGCCCTGTAGCCGAGTGATTCGCATTATTGAATGCGAATTCCGCCATGGGTAAGAGTGTCAGCCAGTCGTCCTGTACAAAAGATGTATAACACCTCAGGTATTGTTCCAGCGTCTGATTGGTTCTCTCTGTCTGCCCGTTCGTCTGAGGATGGAAGGCGGAGGAAAGCGAAAGCTTAATGTCCAGAGCTTTGCACAGGGCTCTCCAGAATCTTGAGGTGAATTGCACCCCACGGTCGGATACCACATCTTCAGGAACCCCATGTAGTCTAACTACTTCTTTGATGAAGATCCTGGCCGTTTCTTCTGCTGAAGGGGTCCCCCTTAGCGGTATGAAGTGGGCCATTTTTGACAATCTGTCCACGATAACAAAAATTGCCGTATGACCCTGGGATGGGGGTAGCTCCACTATAAAATCCATGGCAATTTTTTGCCAGCATCGTGTAGGAATGGGTAGTGGGCGTAGCAGCCCCCAGGCCTTGTTTCTGGTCGGTTTATTCCTCTGGCAGATCTCGCAAGATTCCACATATCTTTTGCAATCCTGGTTCATCTTAGGCCACCAGAAGGTGCGTTTGAGTAACTCCAGAGTCTTTGCCGTTCCGAAGTGCCCTGCCATGGGGTGATCATGGCAGTGCCCTAACACCTGTGTCTGCACCTCCTTTGGAACCACAATCAGTCCTTCTTTCCGTATTAACCCTTCCTGGCGGGAGAGTGGCATGTCTGGCATTGTGGAACAAGTTTCAGATGCGTCCTGCAACCTAGCCCTTAGTTCCGTTTGCAGAGCCAAAAAATTACCAGCAGACAGGATGGTATCTGGTTTGAGTTCCTCCTCAGGGTCCTCAAACATGCGAGACAGGGCGTCAGGCTTTGTATTCTTTGAACCGGGCCTATATGTAATGTGAAAGGTGAACCGCGAGAAAAACAGGGCCCACCTGGCTTGGCGTGGTCTTAGGCGTTTAGCTGTTTTCAAGTACTCAAGGTTCTTGTGGTCTGTGAAGATCAGGATTGGGTGAGCAGCTCCTTCCAGTAAATATCTCCATTCTGCCAATGCCGTCTTGATGGCCAATAGTTCCCGGTCCCCGATGTCATAATTGCGTTCTGCCGGGGTTAGTTTTCTGGAAAAGAACGCCACTGGGTGTAGAAGTTCCTTGGGACCCTTTCTTTGGGAGAGGATGGATCCAACCGCGTTTTCGGATGCGTCTACCTCTAGCACAAAAGGCAGAGCCGTATCCGGGTGGCCCAAAATGGGAGCGGTGGTGAACAGTCGCTTCAGAGTCTCAAATGCTTCTTGAGCTCCTGGTGTCCACTTGAAGCGATTTCCTGACTTGGTTAACTGCGTTATGGGGGAAACCAGACCTGAAAAATTCCTGATGAATTTACGGTAAAAATTGGCAAATCCTATGAACCTTTGGACGCCTTTCTTATCGGCTGGAATTGGCCAATCAAGAATAGCCGAGATCTTTTGGGGATCCATTGCGATCCCCGCAGTGGAGATAATCATTCCTAAAAACGCAATGCTTTGCTGCTCAAAGCTGCATTTTTCTGCCTTGGCATATAGGCCGTGCAGGCGCAGCCGTTCCAGAACCTTGATTACATGGTTTCTGTGGACATCTAGAGATGGAGAAAAGATCAGAATATCGTCTAGGTAGACGATAACGAAAATGTCCAAGAAATCACGCAACACGTCATTTATGAAGTGTTGGAACGTGGCTGGGGCATTGCAAAGTCCAAACGGCATGACCAGGTACTCGAAGTGCCCAAATCGAGTACGGAAAGCTGTTTTCCACTCATCCCCCTCCCGGATGCGGACCAGATTGTATGCCCCACGCAGATCCAGCTTCGTAAAGCAGACCGCTGTCCCCAGACTCTGGAATAACTCTGGGACCAGAGGTAGAGGGTAGCGGTTCTTGATGGTCACCCGATTTAATTCCCTATAGTCAATACAGGGTCTCAAGGTTTTATCTTTCTTCTCCACAAAGAAGATACCCGCCCCTGCCGGAGATGTGGAAGGGCGAATAAACTTTTTCTGGAGGTTCTCCTCAATATAGTCCTTCAGTACCCCTAATTCCTTTTCCGATAGCGGGAAGATACGGCCAAAAGGAATCTCAGAACCTGGCAATAAGTCAATGGGACAATCATATGGTCGATGTGGTGGTAGTGTATCAGCCCCTCGTCTACTGAACACGTCTAAATATTCATGATATACGGTTGGTACAATCTGTCTTAGGTTAGCGTCCTCTTCTGCACATAAGAGGATCTGGGGGGCCCGGTGCCCAGAGGCCTGGCAGTTCTTCTGACAATAGTCTGAAGAAAAACTAAGGGACCCGGTTTTCCAGTCGATCTGGGGGTTGTGGGCCTGCAGCCACGGAAGCCCCAGGATCACTGGAAAAAGGGGTGACGCAATGGCGTCAAAGTGTAGTAATTCCCGATGGGAGCCCATTACGGTGGTGAGTATGGGAGGGGTCTCTTGGTCCACTAAACCTGATTTTATTTGGGAACCATCAGCCAAGAACAAATTGAGCCCCCATTTCCTGGCCTGTAATGGTATCTCCTGCTGGCGGGCAAAGTCAAGGTCCAGGAAGCAACTGCAGGCCCCCGAATCAATGATTGCAGTGGTTACCACGGTTTTCTCTGGCAGCTGAAACAAAAGGGGTACCGCTAAGTAATTGGACTGACTTATATTACTCAAGGAAACAGGAACCGAAGATCGAGACTTACATGTCTTCACTGGACAGTTTCGCACTGCATGTTCAGCTCCCCCGCAATAGAAACACAGGTTCTTGGCCCGCCGTCTCTGGCGTTCTTCTGGAGTAAGGGTCTGCCGCGCCAAACCCAGCTGCATCGGTTCTGGCACATCAGTGGAGACAACTGGTGGAACAGGAGCAGGGACGGAATGACCTGTGCCTTTGGGGGGTATCCAGGTAACTCCTTGACCCTGGCCTTGACCTGTCCTCTCAGACCGGCGTTCCCTTAACCTGCGATCAATCTGAATCGCCAGGTCGATCAACTCCTTTAGAGACCCGGGGAGGCCAACCCGAGCTAACTCATCTTTTAGGCCCTCCGAGAGTCCGACCCTAAATTGGTAACGTAGGGCGGCGTCATTCCAGTGTGTGTCCCCCATCCATCGCCTGAACTCGGAGGCGTATTCCTCCGCAGCTCGACGACCCTGTCGTAGGGCATAAAGGGTGGTTTCAGCCGAAACCGCCCGCTGGGGGTCATCGTACAGAACTGACATGGCCTTAAAAAATGCGTCTAAGGTCTGTAACTGAGGGTCCTGCGTTTCCCTTAGTCTTAGGGCCCAGTCCTGGGGCTCATCCTGTAGAAGAGAAATTACAAATCCCACCTTGACCGACTCTGTGGTAAACGCACGTGGTTGCAGTTCAAAAAACAAGTAACATGCGTTTTTGAACGTTCTAAAACGTGCTCGATCTCCCTGAAAACGTTCAGGCATGGGAACACGGGGTTCGGCTGGCGGAGCTGCAGCCGCAGCCCCACTGGGAGATTCAGAAACCGCCCTAGTGTCAATAGCTGAGGCCTCACTCTGAGGGGACACTCCAGATAACGTTAGGGTGTCAAATTGATTTTCTAACCGACTACACTTGTCCTGCAGGTTAGTTATTGCCTGGGTCAGTCCGGACAAATGTTGGCACATCTCATCCCATGGAGAAGGCGACCCTCCAGACTCAGACATGGCCGAATGGTACTGTAAGGGACCGCCTGACAGCACCTCTATCAGTCCCCCGGTAGAGCCTCCCCAGCGTGCGGAGTCTAAGCACCGGAGCACTTGTTCACCAGGGCCCCTGATGGTGGGGATGGACTTGGAGTGCTCCGGTACCAGGTCGCAACTACCAGGTATCTCCAACAGGGGTAGAGGAGTCTGACAGGGGCTCCAGGGAGCTAGGAGTCTGATGTAAGGGAGCCTAGTGATCCCTGCGGGGTGGATGGATGGATGAGCTAAATCAGAGTCATGCAGGCCGGGACGATAACTAGAGGATCGGTAAGGTACAAAACGGTAGGCAAAGGATAGTCGGGTCACACGCAGGGTCAATACCAGGAGGTCAGATCTAAACGGGAACATCCGGGAGCAGAGTCAGGCAAGCCAAGGGGTCAGGACGGGAGAAGGCAACAAGGTCAAAACAATCCAGATCAGAAGTACTCACACACAGGTAACAGGATACAAAGACCATTCGGCAACAAGTGTCTGTGCAGGGCTAGCTTAAATAGGCCGCCCTGCACCTGACAGGCGTAGCCTGGGTCTTAGTGCCTGTCTAGTACTGTCCAGACGACAGGTACGCCTGGGTCCTAGTGCCCTGCCACCTATACGTCTCGGCAGACACCTACGCATGTGTAGACCCATGCGTCGCGATGGTTCCTGACAGTTACTCAGGGACACAGAATTGTTACTCAGGGACAGACACAGAATTGTTACTCAGGGACAGACACAGAATTGTTACTGAGGGACACAGAATTGTTACTGAGGGACACAGAATTGTTACTTAGGGCCACAGAAACGTTACTCAGGGACACCGAATTGTTACTCAGGGACAGACACAGAATTGTTACTCAGGGACAGACACAGAATTGTTACTCAGGGACACAGAATTGTTACTGAGGGACACAGAATTGTTACTGAGGGACACAGAATTGTTACTCAGGGACACAGAATTGTTACTCAGGGACAGACACAGAATTGTTACTCAGGGACACAGAATTGTTACTGAGGGACACAGAATTGTTACTGAGGGCCACAGAACTGTTACTTAGGGCCACAGAAACGTTACTCAGGGACACAGAATTGTTACTCAGGGACAGACACAGAATTGTTACTCAGGGACACAGAATCGTTTAATTAAAGAGTATGTCAGAGAACATACGCAGAGGAGTGGCAGAGGAGGCAATGTTTTAGGAGCGAGCAGACGTGGCAGCAGAGGAAGGGGTCGAGGCAGCACTATTCGCAGCCAGAGGCCAGTGCTCCCGGTGTCATCCAGTACAGTGAGGAAGAGCTAACAGAGAGCGGTCAGGAACGGGGGGAGACATCCGCCTCTTCAGCAGCCAGGCGAAGAAGTAGTGGCGAGGAGAGTGGCTCGGTAGCCGGTCTAGAGACAGGTCTGTCTCCTGACCCACACGCAGCCGAGGGGGCTAGTAGTGAGGCGGAGACCCTAATTGATGATGATGAGGCTGATCGCACTTGGCAGCCTCGTCGTCATCAGGCTATTGCTTCCGCATCATCAGGAGAAGAGGGTGGCAGCTTGGCAGCGAGCAAAACAGTCGGTGGGTTGTCTCCATCGCCACACTCTGCCATGTGCCACTTTCAGGTCTCCTCACACACTGCTGGTGTGTTCCATTTTTTGTCATAGGGTGCTGGCAGATTACGGGCCTCCCATAGCTGCTGCCAGGCCCCTAATCTGCCATTGGGCCCCTGTACCGCCTCCTCATGCTGCTGCCAGGTCCACAGTGTCTCATGCCATGTGCCACTTTCAGGTCTCCTCACACTGCTGGTGTGTTCAATTTTTTGTCATAGGGTGCTGGCAGATTACGGGCCTCCCATAGCTGCTGCCAGGCCCCTAATCTGCCATGGGCCCCTATACCGCCTCCTCATGCTGCTGCCAAGTCCAGAGTCTCTCATGGGTCCCTGTACGGCCTCCCATTGCTGCTGTCTCCATCGCCACACTCTGCCATGTGCCACTTTCAGGTCTCCTCACACACTGCTGGTGTGTTCAATTTTTTGACATAGGGTGCTGGCAGATTACGGGCCTCCCATAGCTGCTGCCAGGCCCCTAATCTGCCATGGGCCCCTATACCGCCTCCTCATGCTGCTGCCAGGTCCAGAGTGTCTCATGGGTCCCTGTACGGCCTCCCATTGCTGCTGTCTCCATCGCCACACTCTGCCATGTGCCACTTTCAGGTCTCCTCACACACTGCTGGTGTGTTCAATTTTTTGACATAGGGTGCTGGCAGATTACGGGCCTCCCATAGCTGCTGCCAGGCCCCTAATCTGCCATGGGCCCCTATACCGCCTCCTCATGCTGCTGCCAGGTCCACAGTGTCTCATGCCATGTGCCACTTTCAGGTCTCCTCACACTGCTGGTGTGTTCAATTTTTTGTCATAGGGTGCTGGCAGATTACGGGCCTCCCATAGCTGCTGCCAGGCCCCTCATCTGCCATGGGCCCCTGTACCGCCTCCTCATGCTGCTGCCATGTCCAGAGTCTCTCATGGGTCCCTGTACGGCCTCCCATTGCTGCTGTCTCCATCGCCACACTCTGCCATGTGCCACTTTCAGGTCTCCTCACACACTGCTGGTGTGTTCCATTTTTTGTCATAGGGTGCTGGCAGATTACGGGCCTCATAGCTGCTGCCAGGCCCGTAATCTGCCATGGGCCCCTGTACCGCCTCCTCATGCTGCTGCCAGGTCCAGGCGAACGTAGTCACACAGGGGAGGAACTTCTCAGTGTAATGAACAGAGAAATCGACAGATGGCTGTCTCCGCGCAAACTGAAAATCGGAACCATGTTGACCGACAACGGAAAGAACATGGTGTCTGCTCTGCGTCAAGGAAGGTTGTGCCATGCGCCATGCATGGCTCATGTGTTCAATCTGGTTGTCAAGCGGTTCCTAAAATCCACCATCCCACTGCAAGACATCCTTAAAATGTCACGTAAACTTTGCATGCATTTCAGCCATTCCTACACCGCAAAGCACACCCTCCTTGAGCTGCAGCGGCAGAACGGAATTCCACAGCATCGCCTGATCTGCGACATTGCAACAAGGTGGAATTCAACCCTACACATTGTAGACCGCCTTTACGAACAGCGAAAGGCCATCACCGATTTCCTGATGTTACAAGCGGATAAAGGTACTCCCCTGTGTAACTTCGATGTCAGCCATTGGCAGCTCATGCGTGACACCTGCCGCTTGCTCAGGCCCTTTGAGGAGGCCACGCTATTCGTGAGTCGGCAGGACTATGGGATGAACGACGTCATTCCTCTGTTGCACGTCCTGGAACAAATGCTGTTAACAATGGCTGGTCAGGGTGCGGTAGACGTGGCGCACAGATCTCAACGCCACATGACCCCTGTGGGGGCAGGACAGGAAGAAGAGGAGGAGGTAGAGGAGGACATTTGTGCTCAGGAATTATTGAGTGAAATGGGTGGTTTTTCCACTCAGCGGACAGGAGTGGAGGAGCAGGAGCATCTGGTAGAGGAGGAGGAGGAGGAGACAGAGGACCCAGACGCACCGTGGCAGTATGCTGTGGAGATGGAGGCAGGGAGTCCCTCGCATTCCTTGGCACAAATGGCCCATAGCATGCTCGCTTGCTTGCGTAGCGACAGCCGAATAATAACCATCAGACAGAGGGATGACTTTTGGCTGTCCACCTTGTTGGACCCTCGCTACCGTTCAAAAATGGTGGCCTTTTTCACACCTGCTGAGAGGGAGGCCAAAATAACGTACTATAAAAACCACCTATGTAGTCAGTTGGTCTCTGCCTTTGTGCGCCAACGTCCATCCTCAGACACTGTGGGTCCTGTGCGCTCGCGTTCCGCTGCCATGGCAGCAAAGGAGGGGTGGGGTGGTAGGAGCAGTGGCAGCTCCACCAGCAGCGGCTGCCTCAGTCTGCAGTCGATGATGAGTAGCTTTCTTCACCAGCGCAGTGAGGAAACTACTAACCAGCCGCAGCAGCAGCAGCAGCATCAGGTGGACCTGGAGCAGGACCTCAAACAACAGGCTTGGGCCTACTTGGACAGCACCCTGCCAACCGAGGTAGACAATCCCCTTGACTACTGGGCAACGAAACTTGACCTTTGGCCCCAACTAGCTGAATTTGCCCTTGAAAGGCTGTCATGCCCGGCCAGTAGCGTGGCATCGGAGCGCGTGTTTAGTGCGGCAGGAGGTATTGTAACTCCGCGGAGGACACGACTGTCCACCCAAAGTGTGGAGAGACTCACGTTTGTGAAAATGAATCAGGCGTGGATTAGTCTGGATTTCAAACCACCAGTTCCTGACACAACTGACTAAATCCGCCATGAATCATGCCCCAAACATGTGCCACTTTCATGTCTCCTCACACTGCTGGTGTGTTCCATTTTTTGTCATAGGGTGCTGGCAGATTACGGGCCTCCCATAGCTGCTGCCAGGCCCCTAATCTGCCATGGGCCCCTATACCGCCTCCTCATGCTGCTGCCAAGTCCAGAGTCTCTCATGGGTCCCTGTACGGCCTCCCATTGCTGCTGTCTCCATCGCCACACTCTGCCATATGCCACTTTCAGGTCTCCTCACACTGCTGGTGTGTTCCATTTTTTGTCATAGGGTGCTGGCAGATTACGGGCCTACCATAGCTGCTGCCAGGCCCCTAATCTGCCATGGGCCCTTATACCGCCTCCTCATGCTGCTGCCAAGTCCAGAGTCTCTCATGGGTCCCTGTACGGCCTCCCATTGCTGCTGTCTCCATCGCCACACTCTGCCATGTGCCACTTTCAGGTCTCCTCACACACTGCTGGTGTGTTCAATTTTTTGACATAGGGTGCTGGCAGATTACGGGCCTCCCATAGCTGCTGCCAGGCCCCTAATCTGCCATGGGCCCCTATACCGCCTCCTCATGCTGCTGCCAGGTCCAGAGTGTCTCATGGGTCCCTGTACGGCCTCCCATTGCTGCTGTCTCCATCGCCACACTCTGCCATGTGCCACTTTCAGGTCTCCTCACACACTGCTGGTGTGTTCAATTTTTTGACATAGGGTGCTGGCAGATTACGGGCCTCCCATAGCTGCTGCCAGGCCCCTAATCTGCCATGGGCCCCTATACCGCCTCCTCATGCTGCTGCCAGGTCCACAGTGTCTCATGCCATGTGCCACTTTCAGGTCTCCTCACACTGCTGGTGTGTTCAATTTTTTGTCATAGGGTGCTGGCAGATTACGGGCCTCCCATAGCTGCTGCCAGGCCCCTCATCTGCCATGGGCCCCTGTACCGCCTCCTCATGCTGCTGCCATGTCCAGAGTCTCTCATGGGTCCCTGTACGGCCTCCCATTGCTGCTGTCTCCATCGCCACACTCTGCTATGTGCCACTTTCAGGTCTCCTCACACACTGCTGGTGTGTTCCATTTTTTGTCATAGGGTGCTGGCAGATTACGGGCCTCATAGCTGCTGCCAGGCCCGTAATCTGCCATGGGCCCCTGTACCGCCTCCTCATGCTGCTGCCAGGTCCAGGCGAACGTAGTCACACAGGGGAGGAACTTCTCAGTGTAATGAACAGAGAAATCGACAGATGGCTGTCTCCGCGCAAACTGAAAATCGGAACCATGTTGACCGACAACGGAAAGAACATGGTGTCTGCTCTGCGTCAAGGAAGGTTGTGCCATGCGCCATGCATGGCTCATGTGTTCAATCTGGTTGTCAAGCGGTTCCTAAAATCCACCATCCCACTGCAAGACATCCTTAAAATGTCACGTAAACTTTGCATGCATTTCAGCCATTCCTACACCGCAAAGCACACCCTCCTTGAGCTGCAGCGGCAGAACGGAATTCCACAGCATCGCCTGATCTGCGACATTGCAACAAGGTGGAATTCAACCCTACACATGGTAGACCGCCTTTACGAACAGCGAAAGGCCATCACCGATTTCCTGATGTTACAAGCGGATAAAGGTACTCCCCTGTGTAACTTCGATGTCAGCCATTGGCAGCTCATGCGTGACACCTGCCGCTTGCTCAGGCCCTTTGAGGAGGCCACGCTATTCGTGAGTCGGCAGGACTATGGGATGAACGACGTCATTCCTCTGTTGCACGTCCTGGAACAAATGCTGTTAACAATGGCTGGTCAGGGTGCGGTAGACGTGGCGCACAGATCTCAACGCCACATGACCCCTGTGGGGGCAGGACAGGAGGAAGAGGAGGAGGTAGAGGAGGACATTTGTGCTCAGGAATTATTGAGTGAAATGGGTGGTTTTTCCACTCAGCGGACAGGAGTGGAGGAGCAGGAGCATCTGGTAGAGGAGGAGGAGGAGGAGACAGAGGACCCAGACGCACCGTGGCAGTATGCTGTGGAGATGGAGGCAGGGAGTCCCTCGCATTCCTTGGCACAAATGGCCCATAGCATGCTCGCTTGCTTGCGTAGCGACAGCCGAATAATAACCATCAGACAGAGGGATGACTTTTGGCTGTCCACCTTGTTGGACCCTCGCTACCGTTCAAAAATGGTGGCCTTTTTCACACCTGCTGAGAGGGAGGCCAAAATAACGTACTATAAAAACCACCTATGTAGTCAGTTGGTCTCTGCCTTTGTGCGCCAACGTCCATCCTCAGACACTGTGGGTCCTGTGCGCTCGCGTTCCGCTGCCATGGCAGCAAAGGAGGGGTGGGGTGGTAGGAGCAGTGGCAGCTCCACCAGCAGCGGCTGCCTCAGTCTGCAGTCGATGATGAGTAGCTTTCTTCACCAGCGCAGTGAGGAAACTACTAACCAGCCGCAGCAGCAGCAGCAGCATCAGGTGGACCTGGAGCAGGACCTCAAACAACAGGCTTGGGCCTACTTGGACAGCACCCTGCCAACCGAGGTAGACAATCCCCTTGACTACTGGGCAACGGAACTTGACCTTTGGCCCCAACTAGCTGAATTTGCCCTTGAAAGGCTGTCATGCCCGGCCAGTAGCGTGGCATCGGAGCGCGTGTTTAGTGCGGCAGGAGGTATTGTAACTCCGCGGAGGACACGACTGTCCACCCAAAGTGTGGAGAGACTCACGTTTGTGAAAATGAATCAGGCGTGGATTAGTCTGGATTTCAAACCACCAGTTCCTGACACAACTGACTAAATCCGCCATGAATCATGCCCCAAACATGTGCCACTTTCATGTCTCCTCACACTGCTGGTGTGTTCCATTTTTTGTCATAGGGTGCTGGCAGATTACGGGCCTCCCATAGCTGCTGCCAGGCCCGTAATCTGCCATGGGCCCCTATACCGCCTCCTCATGCTGCTGCCAAGTCCAGAGTCTCTCATGGGTCCCTGTACGGCCTCCCATTGCTGCTGTCTCCATCGCCACACTCTGCCATATGCCACTTTCAGGTCTCCTCACACTGCTGGTGTGTTCCATTTTTTGTCATAGGGTGCTAGCAGATTACGGGCCTCCCATAGCTGCTGCCAGGCCCCTAATCTGCCATGGGCCCCTATACCGCCTCCTCATGCTGCTGCCAAGTCCAGAGTCTCTCATGGGTCCCTGTACGGCCTCCCATTGCTGCTGTCTCCATCGCCACACTCTGCCATGTGCCACTTTCAGGTCTCCTCACACTGCTGGTGTGTTCCATTTTTTGTCATAGGGTGCTGGCAGATTACGGGCCTCCCATAGCTGCTGCCAGGCCCCTAATCTGCCATGGGCCCCTGTACCGCCTCCTCATGCTGCTGCCAGGTCCACAGTGTCTCATGCCATGTGCCACTTTCAGGTCTCCTCACACTGCTGGTGTGTTCAATTTTTTGTCATAGGGTGCTGGCAGATTACGGGCCTCCCATTGCTGCTGCCAGGCCCCTAATCTGCCATGGGCCCCTATACCGCCTCCTCATGCTGCTGCGAAGTCCAGAGTCTCTCATGGGTCCCTGTACGGCCTCCCATTGCTGCTGTCTCCATTGCCACACTCTGCCATGTGCCACTTTCAGGTCTCCTCACACACTGCTGGTGTGTTCATGTTTTTGACATAGGGTGTTGGCAGATTACGGGCCTCCCATAGCTGCTGCCAGGCCCCTAATCTGCCATGGGCCCCTGTACCGCCTCCTCATGCTGCTGCCAGCTCCACAGTGTCTCATGCCATGTGCCACTTTCAGGTCTCCTCACACTGCTGGTGTGTTCCATTTTTTGTCATAGGGTGCTGGCAGATTACGGGCCTCCTATAGCTGCTGCCAGGCCCCTAATCTGCCATGGGCCCCTATACCGCCTCCTCATGCTGCTGCCAAGTCCAGAGTCTCTCATGGGTCCCTGTACGGCCTCCCATTGCTGCTGTCTCCATCGCCACACTCTGCCATGTGCCACTTTCATGTCTCCTCACACTGCTGGTGTGTTCCATTTTTTGTCATAGGGTGCTGGCAGATTACGGGCCTCCCATAGCTGCTGCCAGGCCCCTAATCTGCCATGGGCCCCTATACCGCCTCCTCATGCTGCTGCCAAGTCCAGAGTCTCTCATGGGTCCCTGTACGGCCTCCCATTGCTGCTGTCTCCATCGCCACACTCTGCATGTGCCACTTTCATGTCTCCTCACACTGCTGGTGTGTTTTATTTTTTGTCATAGGGTGCTGGCAGATTACGGGCCTCCCATAGCTGCTGCCAGGCCCCTAATCTGCCATGGGCCCCTATACCGCCTCCTCATGCTGCTGCCAAGTCCAGAGTCTCTCATGGGTCCCTGTACGGCCTCCCATTGCTGCTGTCTCCATCGCCACACTCTGCCATGTGCCACTTTCATGTCTCCTCACACTGCTGGTGTGTTCCATTTTTTGTCATAGGGTGCTGGCAGATTACGGGCCTCCCATAGCTGCTGCCAGGCCCCTAATCTGCCATGGGCCCCTATACCGCCTCCTCATGCTGCTGCCAAGTCCAGAGTCTCTCATGGGTCCCTGTACGGCCTCCCATTGCTGCTGTCTCCATCGCCACACTCTGCCATGTGCCACTTTCAGGTCTCCTCACACTGCTGGTGTGTTCCATTTTTTGTCATAGGGTGCTGGCAGATTACGGGCCTCCCATAGCTGCTGCCAGGCCCCCAATCTGCCATGGGCCCCTATACCGCCTCCTCATGCTGCTGCCAGGTCCAGAGTCTCTCATGGGTCCCTGTACGGCCTCCCATTGCTGCTGTCTCCATCGCCACACTCTGCCATGTGCCACTTTCAGGTCTCCTCACACTGCTGGTGTGTTCCATTTTTTGTCATAGGGTGCTGGCAGATTACGGGCCTCCTATAGCTGCTGCCAGGCCCCTAATCTGCCATGGGCCCCTATACCGCCTCCTCATGCTGCTGCCAAGTCCAGAGTCTCTCATGGGTCCCTGTATGGCCTCCCATTGCTGCTGTCTCCATCGCCACACTCTGCCATGTGCCACTTTCAGGTCTCCTCACCCTGCTGGTGTGTTCCATTTTTTGTCATAGGGTGCTGGCAGATTACGGGCCTCCCATAGCTGCTGCCAGGCCCCCAATCTGCCATGGGCCCCTATACCGCCTCCTCATGCTGCTGCCAGGTCCAGAGTCTCTCATGGGTCCCTGTACGGCCTCCCATTGCTGCTGTCTCCATCGCCACACTCTGCCATGTGCCACTTTCAGGTCTCCTCACACTGCTGGTGTGTTCCATTTTTTGTCATAGGGTGCTGGCAGATTACGGGCCTCCTATAGCTGCTGCCAGGCCCCTAATCTGCCATGGGCCCCTATACCGCCTCCTCATGCTGCTGCCAAGTCCAGAGTCTCTCATGGGTCCCTGTACGGCCTCCCATTGCTGCTGTCTCCATCGCCACACTCTGCCATGTGCCACTTTCATGTCTCCTCACACTGCTGGTGTGTTCCATTTTTTGTCATAGGGTGCTGGCAGATTACGGGCCTCCCATAGCTGCTGCCAGGCCCGTAATCTGCCATGGGCCCCTATACCGCCTCCTCATGCTGCTGCCAAGTCCAGAGTCTCTCATGGGTCCCTGTACGGCCTCCCATTGCTGCTGTCTCCATCGCCACACTCTGCCATATGCCACTTTCAGGTCTCCTCACACTGCTGGTGTGTTCCATTTTTTGTCATAGGGTGCTGGCAGATTACGGGCCTCCCATAGCTGCTGCCAGGCCCCTAATCTGCCATGGGCCCTTATACCGCCTCCTTATGCTGCTGCCAAGTCCAGAGTCTCTCATGGGTCCCTGTACGGCCTCCCATTGCTGCTGTCTCCATCGCCACACTCTGCCATGTGCCACTTTCAGGTCTCCTCACACTGCTGGTGTGTTCCATTTTTTGTCATAGGGTGCTGGCAGATTACGGGCCTCCCATAGCTGCTGCCAGGCCCCTAATCTGCCATGGGCCCCTGTACCGCCTCCTCATGCTGCTGCCAGGTCCACAGTGTCTCATGCCATGTGCCACTTTCAGGTCTCCTCACACTGCTGGTGTGTTCAATTTTTTGTCATAGGGTGCTGGCAGATTACGGGCCTCCCATTGCTGCTGCCAGGCCCCTAATCTGCCATGGGCCCCTATACCGCCTCCTCATGCTGCTGCGAAGTCCAGAGTCTCTCATGGGTCCCTGTACGGCCTCCCATTGCTGCTGTCTCCATTGCCACACTCTGCCATGTGCCACTTTCAGGTCTCCTCACACACTGCTGGTGTGTTCATGTTTTTGACATAGGGTGTTGGCAGATTACGGGCCTCCCATAGCTGCTGCCAGGCCCCTAATCTGCCATGGGCCCCTGTACCGCCTCCTCATGCTGCTGCCAGCTCCACAGTGTCTCATGCCATGTGCCACTTTCAGGTCTCCTCACACTGCTGGTGTGTTCCATTTTTTGTCATAGGGTGCTGGCAGATTACGGGCCTCCTATAGCTGCTGCCAGGCCCCTAATCTGCCATGGGCCCCTATACCACCTCCTCATGCTGCTGCCAAGTCCAGAGTCTCTCATGGGTCCCTGTACGGCCTCCCATTGCTGCTGTCTCCATCGCCACACTCTGCCATGTGCCACTTTCATGTCTCCTCACACTGCTGGTGTGTTCCATTTTTTGTCATAGGGTGCTGGCAGATTACGGGCCTCCCATAGCTGCTGCCAGGCCCCTAATCTGCCATGGGCCCCTATACCGCCTCCTCATGCTGCTGCCAAGTCCAGAGTCTCTCATGGGTCCCTGTACGGCCTCCCATTGCTGCTGTCTCCATCGCCACACTCTGCATGTGCCACTTTCATGTCTCCTCACACTGCTGGTGTGTTCCATTTTTTGTCATAGGGTGCTGGCAGATTACGGGCCTCCCATAGCTGCTGCCAGGCCCCTAATCTGCCATGGGCCCCTATACCGCCTCCTCATGCTGCTGCCAAGTCCAGAGTCTCTCATGGGTCCCTGTACGGCCTCCCATTGCTGCTGTCTCCATCGCCACACTCTGCCATGTGCCACTTTCATGTCTCCTCACACTGCTGGTGTGTTCCATTTTTTGTCATAGGGTGCTGGCAGATTACGGGCCTCCCATAGCTGCTGCCAGGCCCCTAATCTGCCATGGGCCCCTATACCGCCTCCTCATGCTGCTGCCAAGTCCAGAGTCTCTCATGGGTCCCTGTACGGCCTCCCATTGCTGCTGTCTCCATCGCCACACTCTGCCATGTGCCACTTTCAGGTCTCCTCACACTGCTGGTGTGTTCCATTTTTTGTCATAGGGTGCTGGCAGATTACGGGCCTCCCATAGCTGCTGCCAGGCCCCCAATCTGCCATGGGCCCCTATACCGCCTCCTCATGCTGCTGCCAGGTCCAGAGTCTCTCATGGGTCCCTGTACGGCCTCCCATTGCTGCTGTCTCCATCGCCACACTCTGCCATGTGCCACTTTCAGGTCTCCTCACACTGCTGGTGTGTTCCATTTTTTGTCATAGGGTGCTGGCAGATTACGGGCCTCCTATAGCTGCTGCCAGGCCCCTAATCTGCCATGGGCCCCTATACCGCCTCCTCATGCTGCTGCCAAGTCCAGAGTCTCTCATGGGTCCCTGTATGGCCTCCCATTGCTGCTGTCTCCATCGCCACACTCTGCCATGTGCCACTTTCAGGTCTCCTCACACTGCTGGTGTGTTCCATTTTTTGTCATAGGGTGCTGGCAGATTACGGGCCTCCCATAGCTGCTGCCAGGCCCCCAATCTGGCATGGGCCCCTATACCGCCTCCTCATGCTGCTGCCAGGTCCAGAGTCTCTCATGGGTCCCTGTACGGCCTCCCATTGCTGCTGTCTCCATCGCCACACTCTGCCATGTGCCACTTTCAGGTCTCCTCACACTTCTGGTGTGTTCCATTTTTTGTCATAGGGTGCTGGCAGATTACGGGCCTCCTATAGCTGCTGCCAGGCCCCTAATCTGCCATGGGCCCCTATACCGCCTCCTCATGCTGCTGCCAAGTCCAGAGTCTCTCATGGGTCCCTGTACGGCCTCCCATTGCTGCTGTCTCCATCGCCACACTCTGCCATGTGCCACTTTCATGTCTCCTCACACTGCTGGTGTGTTCCATTTTTTGTCATAGGGTGCTGGCAGATTACGGGCCTCCCATAGCTGCTGCCAGGCCCCTAATCTGCCATGGGCCCCTATACCGCCTCCTCATGCTGCTGCCAAGTCCAGAGTCTCTCATGGGTCCCTGTACGGCCTCCCATTGCTGCTGTCTCCATCGCCACACTCTGCCATGTGCCACTTTCAGGTCTCCTCACACTGCTGGTGTGTTCCATTTTTTGTCATAGGGTGCTGGCAGATTACGGGCCTCCTATAGCTGCTGCCAGGCCCCTAATCTGCCATGGGCCCCTATACCGCCTCCTCATGCTGCTGCCAAGTCCAGAGTCTCTCATGGGTCCCTGTACGGCCTCCCATTGCTGCTGTCTCCATCGCCACACTCTGCCATGTGCCACTTTCATGTCTCCTCACACTGCTGGTGTGTTCCATTTTTTGTCATAGGGTGCTGGCAGATTACGGGCCTCCCATAGCTGCTGCCAGGCCCCTAATCTGCCATGGGCCCCTATACCGCCTCCTCATGCTGCTGCCAAGTCCAGAGTCTCTCATGGGTCCCTGTACGGCCTCCCATTGCTGCTGTCTCCATCGCCACACTCTGCCATGTGCCACTTTCAGGTCTCCTCACACTGCTGGTGTGTTCCATTTTTTGTCATAGGGTGCTGGCAGATTACGGGCCTCCCATAGCTGCTGCCAGGCCCCTAATCTGCCATGGGCCCCTATACCGCCTCCTCATGCTGCTGCCAGGTCCAGAGTCTCTCATGGGTCCCTGTACGGCCTCCCATTGCTGCTGTCTCCATCGCCACACTCTGCCATGTGCCACTTTCAGGTCTCCTCACACTGCTGGTGTGTTCCATTTTTTGTCATAGGGTGCTGGCAGATTACGGGCCTCCCATAGCTGCTGCCAGGCCCCTAATCTGCCATGGGCCCCCGTACCGACTCCTCATGCTGCTGCCAGGCCCGTAATCTGTCATGGGCCCCTGTTGTCGCTTGTTGGCATATTCCGCTCGTTCAGATGCTTCTTCTCCTGCTACTCCTCTTCACGGATTCCGTCAGCAGTCTTTCTTGGAATCCGTTTCCAAGAGACAACAGTTTGCGAGCACGCACCCGACGGTGCAGAAGCTGAACGTACTCCTGTCCAAGTTGCTGCTGCCAGGCTCGTAATCTGTCATGCGCCCCTTTACCGCCTCCTCATGCTGCTGCCAGGTCCAGAGTGTGTCATGGGCCCCCGTACCGACTCCTCATGCTGCTGCCAGGCCCGTAATCTGTCATGGGCCCCTGTACCGCCTCCTCATGCTGCTGCCAGGTCCAGAGTGTGTCATGGGTCCCTGTACGGCCTCCCATTGCTGCTGTCTCCATCGCCACACTCTGCCATGTGCCACTTTCAGGTCTCCTCACACTGCTGGTGGTTTCCATTTTTGTCATAGGGTGCTGTATGGCCTCCCATTGCTGCTGCCTCCACCGCCACACTGTGGCTCCACACTCTGGTTTTGGCCCCGTGACTGCCCAAATGAGTGAAGTGTGCGGTGATTCTAAGATCGACGGCACTCATCTGCATGTCATACTGACTGTCAGTATTATTTCTCTTCCCCAGCAGACTCCAAGGGCATTTAAATTAAAGGTACAGTGTTCTGCACTAATATAAAGGCTCTCTGAAGCCTAGAAACACCCTTTTATAAGTTAAATTCGCAGCGAATATATTCGACTCGAATCAAAATTTTTCCACGAATTCGCCGAATCAGTCGAATCGAATTTTTGAATACTTCGCTCATCTCTACTCATGATACATCTCATTCATGGGTGCAGGTTATTCACAGCACAGTGGGCCCCCCAACCCTCAAGGCCCATGTGCAGTGAACACCCTGCACCCATGGATGATATGCCATTGCCACAAAGGTTTAAAGGATAAGTTCACCTTTAATAACATGTTACCCATATTCTGGGTGTAACACGTAACATGCTACTGCTGCAGCTGCCCCAGTGCCCCCCTGAGTCCCCACTGTGACAGCAGGCCAAGTATCTTCTCCCTGTGCCTGCTGTCAATTTAAAAAAGACATGGCCATGCAGGGCTCCGCCCACCTTGCCGAGTCATTCGTTCACAGAGTTCTGTGACTGTGAGAACTACAAGTACTGACAGTCTTTGCGGCTGTCGGTTTGTAGTTCTCGATGAAGTACCAGGGCACTGTTGAATGCTTTAGGTAGTTCATTGGTGCTTCCTGTCAATGTGTAGTTGTCTGCTCATACGAGGTACGAGCACACAGCTTACACTGACATTCTGTCTGAGCCCTGCATTGCACCCCCAATCTGCAGATCATGGGTGCAATGATTTACAGGCTCCCAATAAAATAAATAATAAATGCATATTTTTTTACCTGCAAAAAAATGTGCATTTATTAATTTTTTTTAAGCTGAACTTATCCTTTAATTTTTGTTCTTTTATATTTGCTGCCCAGTGAAATGCACCTACAATACTATTGTTTAACATGTTCCTTAACTAGTATGGAGTGCAGCTTAGTAAAGTTGGCTCTGAAAATTTAGTGTTCTTGTCCTGCCCTAATGTCTGTTTTTCATAATTTATGGCAAAATGTTATTACTCTGTGATCACTATTACCTAAATTATTCCTTAGTTCCACATCTGCAAAAAAATCTGTTTTTGTAATTATTAGGTTCACTAGAGCATTATCACTGGTTCGTGCTTCCATCGTTTGTCTCATTAAGCTGTCTTACATTACATTTAAGAAATGATAAACCTTACTTGAGAGAGCAGTTCCATCTGTCCCATCAATGTTAGGATAGATGAAATCCCCCATTATTATAACATTGCCCTGCCTCTGCCATTTCTAACTGTGAAAGTAGAAGGGTTTCCTCTTCTTCCTTAATGTTAGGCGGCCTTTAGCATATGCCCACAATTAATTTGTTTTATCCCTTCTAAGCTCCGGACACAAAGACTCCACCCCCTCACCAGCCCTTTTGGCAATATCATCCCTCATATTAACTATCAAATTTTTCTTAACATACAAACACAGCCCTCCCCTCTTCTACCCACCCTGTCCCTCTGATACAGCGAGTATACTTAGACAGTTGCAAGACAGTCATGTGAGCTGTCAAACCAGGTTTCTGATATTCCCACAAAGTCACAATCCTCCTAATGTATCAGAAGTTCTAGTTGTTTCATTTTATTAATCAGACTTCTAGCATTTGTGTACATGACTTGTACTTTTTTTTATCCTTGCACTCCCTTTGATTCCCTGTAGGTTCAGCATTCCTGCTAGCCTTAGAATCTCTAGTTTTTCTATCATCTGGTTAGAGGTCCCCTTCCTCTTGACTTTGCCCATATTTCCTATGAATGCCCCCTTTCCACCAACTCCTAGTTTAAATGTTTCTCTAACCTTCTGACCATCTTCTTCCCCGACAGACCTGGACCCTCTACATTTAGGTACAGTTTGTGTCTGTTGTAGAGCCGGCAACTGACTGCAAAGTCAGTCCAGTTCTTTATCAACCCATATCCCTCCTTTCTACACCAATTCCTCAGCTACACGTTTAGCTCTCTAAGCTGCTGTTTCCTCCCTGGAGTGGCTCAAGGTATAGGCAGTATTTCTGAGAATATTACCTTTTCTTTGATATAGCACCTAAATCCCTGAAATCATTTTTCCAGATTCTCCATCTTCCTGTAACTTTGTCATTCATACCAATATGTACCATGATATCTGGGTCTTCCCCAACCTTTCCAATGTAGCACTAACCCCTTAAGGGTTGCTTAGTAATTTTTGGGTTCCCTGTCAATATGGACCTCTTTCTGAAAGACTAACCTGTGCTGACACCAGCGTACTCTTCTGATCACAAGAAACATCAACTGTAAAATGGACTCACACACAAGGTAGTATAAACCAATATGAAGTTTATATTGGCATTGAATGTAACTTGGTCAAAAAGAACAGAATAACATGGGTATATGCAGCAAAGATAATCACGCTTGTCAATTTTAGGTAAAGGTAACAGCATTCACAGTGAAAAGGGATTAAATGTGAAGTGGAGAGAGCTCTCATTTATAATTGATCAATATCCCTTTAAGAATAGTATAAATAGTATTTTGCATGCTTGTTGGGGCCCAGTTGGAATGAAGTTAAATTATGGTGTAGATATTAGTTCCTCAAAATGTTAACACAGAAATAGTGAGGAAGATAAAAAGGATGTAACACTTTTCCTTGTGCTAGTAGTGAATTAGTGTAGAGTCCCCTTTAAGGCACTAGATAAAAGGTAGACTTGTAGTAATGAAAGAGAATAATTAGCATAAATGTCTTAGGGCAAGGATAACTCTCTGGACATCAAAGGCGGAGGGAAAAAGTAATAGAGATCCTGCTTTCTTCTGGAAAAGGGAGCTCGTTGTTTCAGTTGGCACTGCTATGTTTTGATTTGTAATTGTATGTTCTGTGGCCAGCTTGTAGAATGAGACTGTGATGCAGGCTCGCTGGATGACGTGGCAGGGCAGGCGATCAGCAGGCTCTTTCCGCAACTTCTTCCTCTCCAACTCTGTCTCTGCAGTCTGGATCAGCACTTCAGCCATCAGCACACTTTATCCTCTTTCCTCTGCTCTACTCTTCTCCTCCCCCAGTCTCCCGGGCTTTGATATGTACACGCTACCTCTTCTGGGAAATGCAGTCCCTGTGTGCCCTGCTCTCCATTCAAGTCCTGCTGTTCAGTATACATGTTCCAGAGGGCTGTTCTGCCAATGTGAAAATGACCCTGAATGGCAGGCCACCGCCATCTAATGTCCATTTTAATGTACTGCATGTAACACAATTTCAATGGGTTACACACTCCCCCCACTTAAAATCTTTGGTCCCCAAAAAAAAACCAACAAGCAAACTGACAATGTTTGGCACAACATATTTACATTAGCTAAAGAAAGGAACCTCATTAGTTAGGAGGAACAATAATTCGCAAGTATACATTGCCACTCAACTGTTGTAACAACGACTACACGCAGGAGGAGCCCCACCAGGACAGAGCTCAGCACCAATGTGGACACCATACACGTGCAATAGAGCGTGGGAGATCATTGTACCCGAAAGCTCCTCATTATTAGGAATCTTATATTGTGGAGTGGTGTCAGTTGATTATGGGAATGACAGACATGGAGATTGGAGGATAAACAGAGAGGAGTGAAACAATATCGATACTGGTTGACTTCCTTCCCACCTGGATCTATTTAATAAGCGATTCCAGCCAACCATGAGAATGAGGGGCATGACTATTTGGTGAGTGCATACCCGAAAGGGAGAACGCCATCCTTTTGCAAGTGGTGATTTTTTGGGGAATCGCAAGATTTGGTGGAAGAGACATTTTATGGACTTTTTATTTTGCACTTATGTTGAGTGATCACTTATTTATTTATTCATATATTTATTTTTTGTGCTACTGAATCACTTTGAGGATTTTTTTGTCAGTCATATCTAGTGAAATGATCTGTCTCTCTTAAGACATTCCCCCATTTACTAGAGTCGGGTTCCAGACACAAGAAATCAATACACACCAACTCCATTGGTCCCTGGCACTGGAGATGGCCGAAGGGAGCAACTTGTTTAGGTAACATCTTCCACTGTATACAGCTAAGGCAGGTGCAGCAGTACTCCTCCACTTCAGGCTTCATACGTGGCCAATAGAACTGGTCTCTCACCAACAAGTAGGTTCTTTCCTGCCTCAAATGCCCGTGGTCATCATGCAGTGACTTCAACACCATTTTCTGGAATTTGTAGGTAAGAGCTGCCATAGATCTTCACTTCGGGTCCGAGAGGCCCCTTTGGTAGACCACCCCATCCTTCAGTTTCAATCTATCCCACTCTCAGTGGATAACATTAGCATCAAGGGGATTTTCCACCCACAATAGATCAGGTTGCTTTCTCATAAGGGCTCTCTTCATGATTTGACAGAGGGGATCTCGATCCTGAGCCTCTTGTATATTCTTGGTGATGAGCTGTGGTAGTTCTTCACCTTTCAACTGAGATACGTTGCAATAATATGATGGGATGCAGGCACTCCGGATTTCAGCATACACCACCCCTTTGACTATGTACTCTGCTCCCAGACTCATGACCGTACCTCCTCTAGGGATATCTGCAGCCAGTTTGATCCAGAGGCATGATGACCTTGGGGTTATCTAGATAGAGCATCCGCATCCTAATTTCCTTATGCAGGCCAGTACTTTAGGCTGAAACAGAACCCTGTTAGTGCAGCCAGCCATTGATTTCCAGTGGCATCTACTTTAGCTGTGGTAAGCACATTGGTTAGGGGATTGTTATCCATCTTCACAAGGAATTCAGCTCCATATAAATAAAACTTCAGCTTGTCTACCACACCCCACTTCAGAGCAAAAAAGTCCAACTTGTGTGTCAGATAACTGCTTTCAGCCGTGGAGAGGCTCTGGCTCACAAACGCCACAGGTCGCAATAACCCAGTATACTCTTGGTAGAGAACTGACCTCAGTCCCTCATGGCTGGCATCCACATGGAGTTCATATGGCTTGGAGGGGTCAGTGTAAGCCAACACATGGGCCTGTGTTAAGCATTTTTTATGTTTAATGAAACATACACAGAGATTAGTTTGCGAAATTAGATGTTCACTTTCAGGTCCATATATGGTAGGATATCCACAGGGGCACCTGGATGGTTGTCACTTCAAGGCTAGCCTTCAGAGTAGAGAAGAAACAAGTCTCAAATATCACATGTAAATAAAAAAGTAGAGAAGGAGCTACTGAGTGCAGACCGTTATACACTTTATTAAAATAATGCTGTGAATTGCACTCACATTTTAGAAGATAAATACTGCCACATCTGAAGACTATATAGTCCTTCGGGATCGGTATGCATAGGCTGCGGGTCACGGTGTCTGCTTGGCGATAGTTTTTTTTAGCCCAGTCCAGCCTTGTGTAGGTCTACAATCTTGTCCCTGACATCCTTGGACAGCTCTTTGGTCTTTGCCATGGTGGAGAGTTTGGAATCTGATTGTTTGTTTGCTCCTGTGGACAGGTGTCTTTTATACAGTTAATGAGATTAGCAGCACTCCCTTTAAGAGACTGCTTCTAATCTCAGCTTGTTACCTGTATGAAAGACACCTGGTAGCCAAACAATCTGCTGAATGATAGGGGAAGTACTTATTTCCCTCATGAACATGCAAATCAGTGCATAATTTGTGAGACATGTATTTCTTTTGAATTTTTTGTTGCTATTCTGTCTTTCAGTGTTACAATACACCTACCATTCCATTTTTAGACTGATCATTGCTTTGTGAGCGGGCAAACATTCAAAATCAGTAGGGAATCAAATATTTATTTCCTTCACAGTATCTCTCGGAGGGCCCTCTAGTTTGTGTGGGGCCAAGGCATGGTGAATCCAATCCATTTCAAGTCTCTCCACAGAAACAGAGGAAGCCAATTCCTGGAATAAGGCCATGATTGTAGATTGGAGATCAATGCCGGTTTCAGGGATGCCTTATATCCTAATATTAGAGCGTCTGGCCCTGTTTAGTGATCTTCTAGTTGAGATTGTAGATTATAATTTTCTTCTTTCAGGATCTCTAGTTCATCAGCATGATTGTTCAGTGTAACTTCTAGGTCATCGGATTTTAGTTCTAGGTCTGAAGTACGCTGGTCTAGTTCGCGGATCTCCCTAGAGAGGCGATCTGTGATTTGATCTGAAGTCTGTTGGAGTGCCTTTTGCAGCATCTACTCAAATTATTTCAACAGGCCTGAGTGGGGAGAACCAGTTTGTGCCATAGGAGAGGAGGCTGTAGGATCTGTGTCCTGGTCAGCGTCAGCCCCTGTCCCGCTGTTCTAGGAAGTCTGTGTGGGGGAGCAGGAGGAAGTGGGTGAGCTGGGTGAGCTGGGTGAGCCCGTGTGAGGAGATGATGGCACCGCCATTTTGGAGGAGGCCCACTCGAGCACCTCGTGGATGCTCTTTGGCTTAGTTTTAGCCCTGGAACCCCCAGTGACCATCCTATGTGTTCCCAGGTGCTTACCGGGCATGTGGGAGGATCATGCCATTCCCTTGTCTGTCCAGCTGCTGCTCCGATTGGCCGTGTGAGCAGTGGTGGAGCTGAGCTCTAGGCTGGCATGTCCTGCTCAGGTGGCTCCATGCATGCACCCCCCGACGTCTGATTCCAAGGTCCAAAAGCCGGCTGAGAGAAGGAACGGGACCAGAACACCACTGTGATATGCAGTGGAACACAGTTGGAACACAGCATTCAGTGCGACCGCATCACTGGAAGTGATTCAACAATGTTTCGGAACATGTGCACCAACTATGTGGGCTCACCAACTATGTGGGCTTGCTCCTTTGTCAAACTAACTAGACAGACAGGTGTGCTGACTATTATACTTTACGGGATGGCGTGTCCGCCCCCAGATGGACAAAAGTGATTGGTACAACAATGGGACATTGATTAAGCCAATTAGAACATATGCCATCTAGTAGTTAACATATAGAATACAAAACTAATACTATGGCATTATGGTTTACTGGCTGAACTGATATGGACACTGCAAATAAATTTGTACACAGATATATACAATGCTAAATAAAAAGGGGGTCCAAGTATTTTAGGAAGTGTGAGAGACAACTCGATTGTGTTTATGAGATCATGTGAAAGTTAAAAAACATTTAAACCATGATTGTCATAAGGACTATTATGAGAAATGTATTGTTAAATCATGTGAGCATAAAATTATATGGAAAATGGATAGCTATGTTGTAATTAAAACTAAGGATATATAAGGGTCTCACTCAAGACATCTCCATATTATGAAGACATGTCGTAGACTAAATTATCGTTACCATGAATAAATTGGATTGCAAATGTACAATTATAGAAGTTTCCATTGAACTTACACGAATTAAAACAATATATAAAAAAGTATATATATAAATATATATACACTGCTCAAAAAATTAAAGGAACACTTTGAAAACACATCAAATTTCAATGGGGAAAAATATCATGCTGGATACCTACATTGATATGGACTGGGTAATGTGTTAGGAATGTAAGGATGCCCCATCATTTGATGGAAATGAAAATTATCAACCTACAGAGGAATGAATTCAAAGACCCCCCACCCCTAAAATCAAAGTGAAAAAATGATGCAGCAGGCCAGTCCATTTTGCTGAAATTTCATTGCAGCAAATCACAATGCTACTCAGTAGTTTGTATGGCCCCCACATGCTTGTATGAATGCCTGACAACATCAGGGCATGCTCCTAATGAGACTATGGATGGTGTCCTGGGGTATTTCCTCCCAGATCTGGACTAGGGCATCACTGAGCTCCTGGACAGTCTGAGGTGAAACCTAGCAGCATCGGATGGACTGAAACATGATATCCCAGAGGTGTTCTATTGGATTTAGATCAGGCAAGTTTGGGGGCCATTCATTGGTATCAATTTCTTCATCCTCCAGGAACTGCCTGCATACTCTCGCCACATGAGGCTGGGAATTGTTGGGCACCAGGAGGAACCCAGGACCCCCTGCACCAGTGTAGGGTCTGACAATGGGTACAAGGATTTCATCCCGATACCTACTGGCAATCAGGGTGCCATTGTCTAGCCTGTAGAGGTCTATGTGTCCTCCATGGATATGCCTCCCCAGACCATCACTGACCCACCACCAAAACAGTCATGCTGAACGATGTTACAGGCAGAATGCCATTCTCCACAGCTTCTCTAGACCCTTTCACGTCTGTCACATGTGCTGATGGTGAACCTGCTCTCATCTGTGAAAAGCACAGGGCGCCAGTAGCGGACCTGCCAATTTTGGTGTTCAATGGCAAATGCCAATTGAGCTCCATGGTTTTGAACAGTGAGCACAGAGCCCACTAGAGGATACTGGGCACTCAGGCCACCCTCATGACGTCTGTGTCTGATTGTTTAATCAGAGACATTCACATCGGTGGCCTGTTGGAGGTCTGGCAGTGCTCATCCTGTTCCTTCTTGCACATGAGAGCAGATACCGGTCCTGCTGATGGGTTAAGGACCTTCTACGGCCCTATCCAGCTCTCCTAGAGTAACTACCTGTCTCCTGGTATCTCCTCCATGCTCTTGAGACTGTGCTGGGAGACACAGCAAACCTTCTGGCAATGGCACGTATTGATGTACCATCCTGGAGGAGTTGGACTGCCTGTGCAACCTATGTAGGGTCCAGGTATTGCCTCATGCTACCAGTAATGACACTGACCCTAGTCAAATGAAAAACTAGTGAAAAACAGTCAGAAAAGATGAGAAGGGAAAAAAATGTCAGTGGCCTCCACCTGTAATACCATTCCTTTTTTGGGGGTCGTCTAATTTAATTTCATAAACACCAAAGTAGCTGAGACTGATTAACAACCCCCTCTGCTACTTAACTGACCAGATCAATAGCCCAAGAGTTTATCTGATGTGATTCTATACTCTGATTAAAAAGTGTTCCTTTCATTTTTTTCGAGCAGTGTACAGTATATGAATGTGTTCACGTTCATGGAAATGAACGTGTACACATATATGAAGATGTTGTAAACCCTGTCTGTAAATGTGCATACTAAGGGGAAAAGAAATGGGGGGGGGATTGTTTTGTTTACTCCACTTTGTAGATGGTGTCTATCTAATGGTATACTTACTTTTTTGGTGGGGGACCACCCATCAAACAGATCTCCACCCCACCAGCTGTAAAGAATGAAAGAGAAATTATGTTAAACTAGAAGTACAGAGGGAGAAAAAACAAAAATAAATTAAAAACCAAAAGTGAATTAGGAGAAGGGAAGGAAAAAATATATATGATATAAAACAGTGGATATCTCTATCTCTTCATTTAATCCACTGGGTGATAAGGTGTCTAGAGTATAAATCCAGTATGTCTTGCTTTCACAGAGCATTTGAAAGCGTTCCACTTCCGGGTGACATTTCAGGACCTGTTCAATAATCCAAACGTCTAGGCCTTCAGTAGATTTATTGTGATGTTCGGCAAAATGCCGAGGGGCACTATGCTTGTCTTTTCCCTCTTCTATTAATCTACGGTGCTCACCAAATGTTTTCTAAAAGGGCGGATGATGCGGCCTACATATAATAGGTTGCATGGGCAAGACATGCAATAAATTACAAAGTCCAAGGAACAGTTGTAAAAGTCCTCTAATTTATAAAACCTTCCTTTTGTTGTGAATTCTTTCTTTCCATGTCTAATGAAAGAACATGCTTTGCAAAAGATTTTTTTACAGTGATACATACCAATCAGGGGTATGAGGCAGTTGGAAACAGTGAGTTAGTTGAGATGGACTTAAGTTTACTGGGGGTCAACTTTATTTTTGAGGTTAGGGGCCACGCCTGTATGTGATTCCGGGTTTATTAGTAAGTAAAGGGGCCAGAATTGGATCTTCTAATGCGATTTTCCAGTGTTTGTCAAAAATTCTCTCCAATTTTCTATATTGTCCATGGAATCTGGTGATAAACCTTGTTGTCTGGTCAAAGGGATTTTTTTCTGTTTTCTTGGGATTTCCATTAAGGTAATGATTATATGCCTCTTCAATTATATGTTCTGCATAACCTTTTTCTAGGAATTTCTTGGATGGAGGATGGAGCTTTGTTCTGTCTGTGGTTTTTGTACAGTTTTGTCTAAGTCGACAAAATTGCCCTTGGGTATATCACTGGTCTATTTGGAGTAATGGCAACTGCTGTAGTGTAATAGCGAATTGCCTGCTGTGGGTTGTAGTTTTTGGCTTGAATTACTTCATTAACGTTATATAATTCAAGGTCTAGGAAATCCAACTTATTCTCTGTCAAATATATGGATGAAGGATAGACCAAAAGGGTTGTTGTTAAAACAATTTGTGAATTTTGGTATAGTATCCACAGGGCCACTCCAGATGACAATAATGTTGTTTATGTATCTACCAAAAAAAAACTAGATATTTGACAAAAGGATTGTTATTCCAAATATACCTAGTCTCCCACAGGCCCATGGAGAGATTGGCATATGAAGACGCATAATTAGCGCCCATTGCTGTGCCCTGGACCTGTAGATAAAACTCATCATTAAAGCTAAAATAATTGTGTGATAAAATTCAGAATGAAGTCTACCTGCCTCTGATCAGTGAGAGGTTCACTAGACAGAAAGTAATTGAGGACCGAAAGGCCGAATGTATGAGGGATGGATGTGTAAAATGAATTCACATCAAGGGATAACCAAACATAGTTAGATTCCCATCTGTATGGTTTTAACAGTTCAATCAGATGGGTCTTATCTCTAATATAGGATTGTAAGCCACTGGCCAGGTGTTGAAGGAATTCATCTATGTATAAAAAATACCTTAATTTCCCCATCTCCTCCCTTCCATCCTTCTTTCCTCCCTCCCCTCATTTCCTTCCTTCCTTCCTCCCCTTCCTTCCTTCCTTCCTTCCTTCCCTCCTTCCCTCATTCCCTCCTTTCTGCCTTTCCTCCTTCCTTTCCTTTCTCCATCTCCTCCCTTCCTTCCTTCTTTCCTCCCTCCCATCCTTTTCCTTCCTTCCTTCCTTCCTTCCTTCCTTCCTTCCTTCCTTCCTTCCTTCCTTCCTTTCTTCTTTCCTTCCTTCCTTCCTCCCTCCCTCCCTCCCTCCCTCTTTCTTTCCTTCCTTCATTTATTCCTTCCCTCCTTTTCTTCCTTCCTCTTCTTTCTTTCTTCCTTACTTTCCTTCTTTTCTCCATCACTTCTCTTCTTTCATTCTTTCCTCTCTCCCCTCCTTTCCTTCCCTCGTTGCTTCTTTTCTCCCTTTCTTCCTTCCTACTCATTTTTTCTTTCCCTCCTTCATCCATACCCTCCCTACCATTTCTGCCTTCCTTCCTTTATCTCCTCCTTTCTTTCATTTATTCCTTCCTTCCCTTCCTTTATTTCATTCCTTCCTTCTATCCTCCCTCCCCTCCTTTCCTTTCCTTTCTCCATTCCCTTCCTTCCTTTCGTCCTTCCTTCCCTTTTTCCTCCTTCCATAACTTCCTTCCTTCCTTCCTTTTTTACTTCCTTCTTTCCTCCTTCCCCTCCTTTCCTTCCTTCCTTCCCTCCCTCCCTCCTTCCTTCCTCCTCTTCCTTCCTTCCTGCCCTTTCTTCCTTCCTTCTCTTTTTTTTCCCTCCTTAATCCATACCCTAAATCCCTTTCCTTCCTTCCTTTCCTTCCTTCCTTCCTTCCTTCCTCCTTCCCTCCCTCCCTCCCTCCCTCCCTCCCTTTCCTTCTTTCCTTCCATCCTTCCTTTCACCGTCTCCTCCCTTCCTTCTGTACTCCCTCCCCTTCTTTCCTTCCTTACATGCTTTCTTTCTCCCTCTCTCCCTCCCCTCCTTCCTTCCTTCCTTCCTCCCTCCCTTTTTTTGCTTTCCCTCCTTCATCCATACCCTCCCTGCTTCTTTCTTCCCCTCCATTCCTTCCTTCCTTCCTTCCCTCCCTCCCTCCCTCTCTCCT
>NW_028318888.1:0-40000 GCF_062004578.1 Staurois parvus
AGAAAAAAAGCGCATTAAAAACGTGTCAAACGCAAGTGCAAAAATGCAAAACGCAATGCAGAAATGGCTCAAACGCAACTTGCATAGGTGTGGATCTAGTCTAAGTCGGGATTTGTGTGACCGGGGTGTAACATTGAAGGATTGGAGTGTTAGCTCTTCTGCAGTCATCTCATTCTCACAAACACCATACATTTCTTGAAGCCCGGGTTCACACTGACGCGGCGCAGAATTTGCAGCGTTTTCTGTGCGAATTCCGCACCGCATCAGAGTCGCACCCCGTTCATGCGAACCAATGCGGGTGTGTATGTGAAGTTAATGACACCCCAAAAGCGGTCTCCAAAAGGTGCGATGTGCAGAATGGGATCGCACAGGTGTGAATACCCATGCGATCCGATTCTAGTGCAGACCTAAAAAAGGGTCCTGCGCTTTTTTGGTGCGGGTGCGGTGCAATTAGAGCCATACAAAATGTACGGCTCCAATCGCACCACACACAAATCACATGTGATTTGTACAGGAATGTGGTGCGCAGGGGTGAACTGACAACTCATGGGGCCCCCAGGCAATAGGGGATTATGGGGCCCCTGTGTCCTTGCCGAAACTCAAAAAAAGCCTATGAAAAAGGTACCAGGGGCATCTTATGGGGCCCCCTACTGACCCCGGGCCCTCGGGCAGTGCCCGAGTTGCCAAATGGTCAGTCCACCCCTGGTGGTGCAGTTCCTGTGCAAATCACATGTGATATACCGCAACGCATATATGTGAACCCGGGCACAGACCTCAATGGAAACAATGCATAAAAGCATTTATTGCGTTTTTGCTGCATTTTTTATGCATTTTGCATTTGAAATCTGCCCAGCAACAAGAAAAATAGAAAAAAAAAAGCATTAAAAAACGTGTCAAACGCAAGTGCAAAAACGCAAAACGCAATGCAGAAATGGCTCAAACGCAACTTGCATAGGTGTGAACCTAGACTAAGTCAGGATTTGTGTGACCGGGGTGTAACATTGAAGGATTGGAGTGTTAGCTCTTCTGCAGTCATCTCATTCTCACAAACTCCATACATTTCCTTGAAGCCCTGGTTCACACTGATGCGGCGCAGAATTTGCAGCGTTTTCTGTGCGAATTCCGCACCGCATCAGAATCGCACCCCGTTCATGCGAACCGATGCGGGTGTGTATGTGAAGTTAACGACACCCCAAAAGCGGTCCCCAAAACGTGGTGCGATGTGCAGAATGGGATCGCATAGGTGTGAATACCCATGCGATCCGATTCTAGTGCAGACCTAAAAAAGGGTCCTGCGCTTTTTTGGTGCGGGTGCGGTGCAATCAGAGCCATACAAAATGTACGGCTCCAATCGCACCACACACAAATCACATGTGATTTGTACAGGAATGTGGTGCGCAGGGGTGAACTGACAACTCATGGGGCCCCCAGGCAATAGGGGATTATGGGGCCCCTGTGTCCTTGCCGAAACTCAAAAAAAGCCTATGAAAAAGGTACCAGGGCATCTTATGGGGCCCCCTACTGACCCCGGGCCCTCGGGCAGTGCCCGAGTTGCCAAATGGTCAGTCCACCCCTGGTGGTGCAGTTCCTGTGCAAATCACATGTGATATACCGCAACGCATATATGTGAACCCGGGCACAGACCTCAATGGAAACAATGCATAAAAGCATTTATTGCGTTTTTGCTGCATTTTTTATGCATTTTGCATTTGAAATCTGCCCAGCAACAAGAAAAATAGAAAAAAAAAGCATTAAAAAACGTGTCAAACGCAAGTGCAAAAACGCAAAACGCAATGCAGAAATGGCTCAAACGCAACTTGCATAGGTGTGAACCTAGACTAAGTCAGGATTTGTGTGACCGGGGTGTAACATTGAAGGATTGGAGTGTTAGCTCTTCTGCAGTCATCTCATTCTCACAAACTCCATACATTTCCTTGAAGCCCTGGTTCACACTGATGCGGCGCAGAATTTGCAGCGTTTTCTGTGCGAATTCCGCACCGCATCAGAATCGCACCCCGTTCATGCGAACCGATGCGGGTGTGTATGTGAAGTTAACGACACCCCAAAAGCGGTCCCCAAAACGTGGTGCGATGTGCAGAATGGGATCGCATAGGTGTGAATACCCATGCGATCCGATTCTAGTGCAGACCTAAAAAAGGGTCCTGCGCTTTTTTGGTGCGGGTGCGGTGCAATCAGAGCCATACAAAATGTACGGCTCCAATCGCACCACACACAAATCACATGTGATTTGTACAGGAATGTGGTGCGCAGGGGTGAACTGACAACTCATGGGGCCCCCAGGCAATAGGGGATTATGGGGCCCCTGTGTCCTTGCCGAAACTCAAAAAAAGCCTATGAAAAAGGTACCAGGGGCATCTTATGGGGCCCCCTACTGACCCCGGGCCCTCGGGCAGTGCCCAAGTTGCCAAATGGTCAGTCCACCCCTGGTGGTGCAGTTCCTGTGCAAATCACATGTGATATACCGCAACGCATATATGTGAACCCGGGCACAGACCTCAATGGAAACAATGCATAAAAGCATTTATTGCGTTTTTGCTGAATTTTTTATGCATTTTGCATTTGAAATCTGCCTAGCAACAAGAAAAATAGAAAAAAAAAAGCATTAAAAAACGTGTCAAACGCAAGTGCAAAAATGCAAAACGCAATGCAGAAATGGCTCAAACGCAACTTGCATAGGTGTGAACCTAGACTAAGTCGGGATTTGTGTGACCGGGGTGTAACATTGAATGATTGGAGTGTTAGCTCTTCTGCAGTCATCTCATTCTCACAAACACCATACATTTCCTTGAAGCCCTGGTTCACACTGACGCGGCGCAGAATTTGCAGCGTTTTCTGTGCGAATTCCGCACCGCATCAGAATCGCACCCCGTTCATGCGAACCACTGCGGGTGTGTATGTGAAGTTAACAACACCCTGAAAGCGGTCCGCAAAACGCGGTGCGATGATAGAATTTTATTGCATAGGTGTGAATACCCATGCGATCCGATTCTAGTGCGGACCAAAAAAAGGGTCCTGCGCTTTTTTGGTGCTGGTGCGGTGTGATTAGAGCCAAAGAAAATGTAAGGCTCCAATCGCACAAATCAATGAATCGCATGCGATTTGCAGAGGAATGTGGTTACTGTGCGAATCACATGCGATATACCGCACCGCATATATGTGAACCCCGGGCACGGACTTCAATGGAAACATTTCAGATAAGCATGTACTGTGTTTTTGCTGCATTTTTGCTGCGTTATTGCTGCATTTTATATTTTAAATCTGCCTAGCAACAAGGAAAATAAAAAAAAAACATAAAACACATAAAAAATGTATCAAACGCAGGTGCAAAAATGCAAAAACAGCCCAAACACAACCTGCATAGCTGTGAACCCAGACTAAGTCGGGATTAGTGTGACCAGGGTGTAAAGTTGAAGGATTGGAATGTTAGCTCTTCTGCCCGGGTTCACACATACTGTATGCGGTGTAGAATAGAATTCGCAGCATTTTCTGTGCGAATTCCGCACCGCATCACGATCACCCCCCCAAAAGCAGTCCACAAAACGCAGTGCGACGTGAAAAATTGTATCGCATAGGTGTGAATACCCATGTGATCCAATTCTAGTGTGGACCAAGGGCGGACTGACCATTTGGAAACTCGGGCACTGCCCGAGGGCCCGGGGTCAGTAGGGGGCCCCATGAGATGCTCCTGGTACCTTTTTCATAGGCTTTTTTGAGTTTGGGCAAGGACACAGGGGCCCCATGATCCCCTATTGCCCGGGGGCCCCATGAGTTGTCAGTCTGCCCCTGTCACAGAGGTCACATGGTAGAGAGCTATTTACAACAGCCCTGTACCATGTGACAAGCTGTGACCAATCACAGCTCTTACAGTATTTCTCAATGGCTGCAGGAGTGCAGCCAGAGAGAAGGAGAAATGATTGCTTGTACAGCCTTTATGGGTGTAAATGCAATCAGTGTAAAAAAAAAAAAAAAATTCATCACCCCCCACAGGTAGTACAGTGTCACTAAGTAGATAATGTACTGCTAGGGTGACAGTATGTAAAAAAAAACAAAAAAACATAAACAATAATATAAAAAAATAAAATAAAAATGTAAAAAAAAAATTGTAAAAATTATCATTATTGGTTAGAAACTAATTTGGGTTATTATATTTTTGCTAAAAAGATAGCTGAATACATTGTGGCCAAAATTTATGAAGAAAGATTATTTATTTGCAAAATTTTATAAGGAAAACACTTTTTTCAAAATTTTTGGACATTTTCATTTATATAGCAAAAAAATAAAAATCCCGAAAATAAAAGGTCCTGCACCTTTTTGGTGGGGATGCGGTGCAATTTGAGATCTAAAACATGTGTGGCTCCTATCGCACCGCACGGAATTCGTATGCGACTTGCACAGGAATGTGGTGCGGTTCCTGTGCGAATCAGATGTGATATACCGCACCGCATATATGTGAACCCGAGCACAGACCTCAATGGAAACAACACATAAAAGCATGTTTTGCGTTTTTGCTGCATTTTGTATGCATTTTGCGTTTGAAATCTGCCTAGCAACAAGAAAAATAGCAAAAAAAACGCATTAAAAACGTGTCAAACGCAAGTGCAAAAATGCAAAACACAATGCAGAAATGGCTCAAACGCAACTTGCATAGGTGCGAATACCCATGTGATCCGATTCTAGTGCAGACCAAAAAAAAAAGGTCCTGCACCTTTTTGGTGGGGATGTGGTGCAATTTGAGACATAAAAAATGTATGGCTCCGATTGCACCGCACGGAATTCGCATGCAACTTGCACAGGAATGCGATGCGGTGCGGTTCTTGTGTGAATCACATGCGATGTGCCGCACCGCACGGAATTCTCATGTGACTTGCACAGGAATGCGATGCGGTGCGGTTCTTGTGCGGATCACATGCGATGTGCCGCACCGCACGGAATTCATATGTGACTTGCACAGGAATGCGATGCGGTGCGGTTCTTGTGTGAATCACATGCGATGTGCCGCACCGCACGGAATTCTCATGTGACTTGCACAGGAATGCGATGCGGTGCGGTTCTTGTGTGAATCACATGCGATGTGCCGCACCGCACGGAATTCATATGTGACTTGCACAGGAATGCGATGCGGTGCGGTTCTTGTGTGAATCACATGCGATGTGCCGCACCGCATGGAATTCGCATGCGACTTGCACAGGAATGCGATGCGGTGCGGTTCTTGTGTGAATCACATGCGATGTGCCGCACCGCACGGAATTCTCATGCGACTTGCACAGGAATGCGATGCGGTGCGGTTCTTGTGTGAATCACATGCGATGTGCCGCACCGCACGGAATTCTCATGTGACTTGCACAGGAATGCGATGCGGTGCGGTTCTTGTGTGAATCACATGCGATGTGCCGCACCGCACGGAATTCATATGTGACTTGCACAGGAATGCGATGCGGTGCGGTTCTTGTGCGGATCACATGCGATGTGCCGCACCGCACGGAATTCATATGTGACTTGCACAGGAATGCGATGCGGTGCGGTTCTTGTGTGGATCACATGCGATGTGCCGCACCGCACGGAATTCATATGTGACTTGCACAGGAATGCGATGCGGTGCGGTTCTTGTGTGAATCACATGCGATGTGCCGCACCGCACGGAATTCATATGTGACTTGCACAGGAATGCGATGCGGTGCGGTTCTTGTGCGAATCACATGCGATGTGCCGCACCGCACGGAATTCATATGTGACTTGCACAGGAATGCGATGCGGTGCGGTTCTTGTGCGGATCACATGCGATGTGCCGCACCGCACGACTGCGATCCTGGGGCTGAAAGTACAAAACGGCTTACAGTTGCTTCGCCTGAGCAGTTTGATTCCTTTTCTTAATTCAATCAAAGTAAGTTTACAAGTATCTGCTTGAGAGATTCACTCGAGTTGCTGTTTTGTTGAAAGGCAACAAGAACGATATTGTTATGCAAATGAAATGTGTGATTAAAGCACTTTCGTCTGATAATACTCGCTGTAATAGGCAGGCGAAAAATGCTAAAGCGGCAAGGTGACGGCGGAGAGGCAGCTGACAAGGCGACATGCAATCAAGAGATACAACTAAAAGAAACTGCCGAAAACATCAGAAAGGATCCGGGTCGCGGTTATTATATTGTTTATGTAGCAGATAAGCGGGAGCTTTGCTGACTGCGATTCTCCGTAATGTCATCGAACGAGGGCGACGCTCGCACCCAACGCTTCCTCGGGGTCGGGAGTTCTGCTTACTTGCTAATCCTCTCCACTTCAAGAATGAAAAGTGGTGGAGGCTTTTTTTTTTTTTCTCAAAAACATTTTTTTTATCGAGGGTGAAGGATTATTGAAAAAGTTACAATCCGATCCAATCCAATACATGTAAAGAGGATGTAACAGCAAGGTGACAATAGGACGCGATTAGTGACAATAGGACAGGATGAGTGACAATAGGACAGGATGAGTGACAATAGGACGCGATGAGTGACAATAGGACAGGATGAGTGACAATAGGGCGCGATGAGTGACAATAGGACACGATGAGTGACAATAGGGCGCGATGAGTGACAATAGGGCGCGATGAGTGACAATAGGACACGATGAGTGACAATAGGGCGCGATGAGTGACAATAGGACGCGATGAGTGACAACAGGACAGGATGAGTGACAATAGGACAGGATGAGTGACAATAGGACAGGATGAGTGACAATAGGACGCGATGAGTGACAATAGGACAGGATGAGTGACAATAGGACGCGATGAGTGACAACAGGACAGGATGAGTGACAATAGGACAGGATGAGTGACAATAGGACAGGATGAGTGACAATAGGACGCCATGAGTGACAATAGGACAGGATGAGTGACAATAGGATGCCATGAGTGACAATAGGACAGGATGAGTGACAATAGGATGCGATGAGTGACAATAGGACGCGATGAGTGACAACAGGACACGAGTGTCAACAGGACACAATGAGTGACAACAGGATGCAAGGAGTGACAATAGGACGCAATGAGATCAGTGACAACAGGACGCAATGAGTGACAACAGGATGCAATGAGTGACAATAGGATGCGATGAGTGACAATACGACAAGATGATTGACAACAGGACGCAATGAGTGACAATAGGACACAATGAGTGACAATAGGACGCGATGAGTGACAACAGGACGCAATGAGTGACAATAGGACATGAGTGACAATAGGACGCGATGAGTGACAATACGACACGATGAGTGACAACAGGACGCGATGAGTGACAACAGGACGCGATGAGTGACAACAGGACGCGATGAGTGACAATAGGACGCGATGAGTGACAACAGGACGCGATGAGTGACAACAGGACGCGATGAGTGACAATAGGACGCGATGAGTGACAATAGGACAGGATGAGTGACAATAGGACAGGATGAGTGACAACAGGACACAATGAGTGACAACAGGATACAATGAGTGACAACAGGACACGAGTGACAACAGGATACAATGAGTGACAACAGGACGCAATGAGTGACAACAGGATGCAAGGAGTGACAATAGGACGAGATGAGTGACAATAGGACGAGATGAGTGACAACAGGACGCAATGAGTGACAACACGACATGATGAGTGACAACAGGACGCAATGAGTGACAACAGGACACAATGAGTGACAACAGGACACGAGTGACAACAGGATGCAATGAGTGACAATAGGACGAGATGAGTGACAACAGGATGCAATGAGTGACAACAGGATGCGATGAGTGACAATAGGACGCGATGAGTGACAATAGGACACGATGAGTGACAACAGGACACAATGAGTGACAATAGGACAGGATGAGTGACAACAGGACGCAATGAGTGACAATAGGACGGGATGAGTGACAACAGGACGAGATGAGTGACAACAGGACACGAGTGACAACAGGATGCAATGAGTGACAATAGGACGAGATGAGTGACAACAGGATGCAATGAGTGACAATAGGACGCGATGAGTGACAATAGGACACGATGAGTGACAACAGGACGCAATGAGTGACAACAGGATGCAAGGAGTGACAATAGGACGAGATGAGTGACAATAGGACGCAATGAGATCAGTGACAACAGGATGCAATGAGATCAGTGACAACAGGACGCGATGAGTGACAATAGGACGCAATGAGTGACAACAGGACATGAGTGACAATAGGACGCGATGAGTGACAATACGACACGATGAGTGACAACAGGACGCAATGAGTGACAACAGGACGCAATGAGTGACAATAGGACGCAATGAGCGACAATAGGATAGGATGAGTGACAACAGGACACGATGAGTGACAATAGGACGCGATGAGTGACAATAGGACGCGATGAGTGCCAATAGGAAAGGATGAGTGACAACAGGACGCAATGAGTGACAACAGGACACAATGAGTGACAATAGGACGCAATGAGTGACAACAGGACATGAGTGACAATAGGACGCGATGAGTGACAATACGACACGATGAGTGACAACAGGACGCAATGAGTGACAACAGGACGCAATGAGTGACAATAGGACGCAATGAGCGACAATAGGATAGGATGAGTGACAACAGGACACGATGAGTGACAATAGGACGCGATGAGTGACAATAGGACGCGATGAGTGACAATAGGAAAGGATGAGTGACAACAGGACGCAATGAGTGACAACAGGACACAATGAGTGACAACAGGACACAATGAGTGACAACAGGACGCAATGAGTGACAATAGGACGCGATGAGTGACAACAGGACACAATGAGTGACAACAGGACACGAGTGACAACAGGACACGAGTGACAACAGGATACAATGAGTGACAACAGGATACGAGTGACAACAGGATACAATGAGTGACAACAAGACACAATGAGTGACAACAGGATACGAGTGACAACAGGATACAATGAGTGACAACAAGACACAATGAGTGACAACAGGATGCAAGGAGTGACAATAGGACGAAATGAGTGACAATAGGACGCAATGAGTGACAACACGACACAATGAGTGACAATAGGACAGGATGAGTGACAACAGGACGCAATGAGTGACAACAGGACACAATGAGTGACAATGCAATGAGTGACAATAGGACGAGATGAGTGACAATAGGATGCAATGAGTGACAACAGGATGCGATGAGTGACAATAGGACACAATGAGTGACAATAGGACACAATGAGTGACAATAGGACAGGATGAGTGACAACAGGACGCAATGAGTGACAACAGGACACAATGAGTGACAATAGGACGCAATGAGTGACAACACGACACGATGAGTGACAACAGGACACGAGTGACAACAGGATGCGATGAGTGACAATAGGACGCGATGAGTGACAATAGGACACGATGAGTGACAACAGGACACAATGAATGACAATAGGACGCAATGAATGACAATAGGACGCGATGAGTGCCAATAGGACAGGATGAGTGACAATAGGACGCGATGAGTGCCAATAGGACACAATGAGTAACAACAGGATGCAAGGAGTGACAATAGGACGCAATGAATGACAATAGGACGCGATGAGTGCCAATAGGATGAGATGAGTGACAACAGGACACAATGAGATGAATGACAACAGGACGCAATGAGTGACAACAGGACATGAGTGACAATAGGTCACGATGAGTGACAACACGACATGATGAGTGACAACAGGACACGAGTGACAACAGGACACGAGTGACAACAGGATGCAATGAGTGACAATAGGACGCGATGAGTGACAACAGGACAGGATGAGTGCCAATAGGACGCAATGAGTGACAATAGGACGCAATGAGATGAATGACAACAGGACGCAATGAGTGACAACAGGACATGAGTGACAATAGGTCACGATGAGTGACAACACGACACGATGAGTGACAACAGGACACGAGTGACAACAGGATGCAATGAGTGACAATAGGACGCGATGAGTGACAACAGGACAGGATGAGTGCCAATAGGACGCAATGAGTGACAATAGGACGCAATGAGATGAATGACAACAGGACGCAATGAGTGACAACAGGACATGAGTGACAATAGGTCACGATGAGTGACAACACGACACGATGAGTGACAACAGGACACGAGTGACAACAGGATGCAATGAGTGACAATAGGACGCGATGAGTGACAATAGGACAGGATGAGTGACAACAGGACAGGATGAGTGACAATAGGACAGGATGAGTGACAACAGGACAGGATGAGTGACAATAGGACGCGATGAGTGACAACAGGACAGGATGAGTGACAATAGGACGCAATGAGATGAATGACAACAGGACAGGATGAGTGACAACAGGACGCAATGAAGCGAGATGATCACAGGAAGATCGCCCAGAGGCAGCAAACCAGCGATTCTAATCATCAAGAGAGTTACTAAAGGGCAATGACCTCGCTCCTCCCAACCCTGAGTCTCTTCCGCCACAATATATTTATACAATACACAGAAGGGAAATCTTCCACCTCTCCACAAATCCCCCACCCCCAGCACAGATCCTCCCCCAGATCCCCCTTTCTAGCACAAATCCCTTCTTCCAGCACAAATCCCCCCCCCCCCCAAATCCCCCTTTCTAGAACAAATCTCTGCAACCACCTTTCCACAAACCCCCTTCCAGCACAAATTTTACTTCCAATTCTCCCCCGTTATAGTACAGATCATCCCCCCAAATCTCTCTCTTTCTAGCACAACCCCCCCCCCTCCCCACACCAGGATAAACCTCTTCCCCCAAGTCCCCCTTTCTAGCACAAAGCCCCCTCCCAGCACAAATCCTCCCCCATATCCCCCTTTCTAGCACAAATCCCCCCTCCCAGCACAAATCTTCCCCCAAATCTCCCTTTCTAGCACAAATCCCCCCTCCCAGCACAAATCCTCCCCCAAATCTTCCTTTCTAGCACAAATTCCCTCTCCCAGCACAAATCGTCCCTCTAATTTCCCCCCTTTCTAGCACAAATCCTCCCCCCAAATCTCTCCTTCTAGCACAACCCCCCCACCAGGATAAATCTGCCCCCCAGATCCCCCTTTCTAGAACAAATCCCCCCTCCCAGCACAAATCTTCTCCCAAATCTTCCTTTCTAGCACAAATCCCCCCTCCCAGCACAAATCCTCCCCCAAATCCTACTTTCTAGCACAAATCCCTCCTCCCAGCACAAATCCTGCCCCAAATCCCCCTTTCTAGCACAAATTCCCTCTCCCAGCAGAAATCGTCCCTCTAATTTCCCCCCTTTATAGCACAAATCCTCCCCCCAAATCTCCCTTTCTAGCACAAATCCCCAGCACAAAGTCCCAGCACAAACCCTCCCCCAAATCCTCCTTTCTAGCTCAAATCCCCCCTCCCAGCACAAATCCTGCCCCAAATCCTCCTTTCTAGCTCAAATTCCCTCTCCCAGCACAAATCGTCCCTCTAATTTCCCCCCTTTATAGCACAAATCCTCCCCCCAAATCTCTCCTTCTAGCACAACCCCCCCACCAGGATAAATCTTCCCCCCAGATCCCCCTTTCTAGCACAAATCCCCCCTCCCAGCACAAATTTTCCCCCAAATCTCCCTTTCTAGCACAAATCCTTAGTCCCAGCATAAATACTGCCCCCATATCCCCCCTCCCAGGACAAATTCTCTCTTCTAGCCCACATATCCCCTCTCAGCACAAGCACGCCGCAGGAAAATCAAGACGAGAGTCGGCTCCAGGGACTGGAGGATTCTGGCTGATTTATATGCCGGTCGGTTAGTCTTTTTATGAAAGTGTTTTGGTCTTGACTGCAGTATTGCAGATACCTATTGGCTGCCGTAATCTTTTCAACCACCCCCTTTACTTGCGTCACCCCCCCCCCAATAACAGACACACAATCTTATTACTTGGAATACAAAGGCCATAGCAGCCATTTTAGTGGAAGAACTATAAAATGCTACTTTATTAAAACTTGCATCTTTCTTTTTTAAACATAGCTGACCACAATGTAATTACAGTAACTCACCCTTTAACCACTTCAAGTCCGGACACTCCCCCCCCCCCCCTTCCAGTCCGGACACTTTCACCCCCTTCCAGTCTAGATGCTTTCACCCCCTTCCAGTCTAGACGCTTTCACCCCCTTCCAGTCCGGACACTTTCCCCCCTTCCAGTCCGGACACTTTCACCCCCTTCCAGTCCGGACACTTTCACCCCCTTCCAGTCCAGACACTCCCCCCCCCCTTCCAGTCCAGACACTTTTACCCCCCTTCCAGTCCGGACACTTTCCCCCCCTTCCAGAGTGGACACTTTCCCCCCCTTCCAGTCCAGACACTCCCCCCCCCTTCCAGTCCAGACACTTTTACCCCCCTTCCAGTCCGGACACTTTCCCCCCCTTCCAGTCCGGACACTTTCCCCCCCTTCCAGTCCGGACACTTTCCCCCCCTTCCAGTCCGGACACTTTCCCCCCCTTCCAGTCCGGACACTTTCCCCCCCTTCCAGTCCGGACACTTTCACCCCCTTCCAGTCCGGACACTTTCACCCCCTTCCAGTCCAGACACTCCCCCCCCTTCCAGTCCGGACACTTTCCCCCCCTTCCAGTCCGGACACTTTCACCCCCTTCCAGTCCGGACACTTTCACCCCCTTCCAGTCCGGACACTTTCCCCCCCTTCCAGTCCGGACACTCCCCCCCCCTTCCAGTCCGGACACTTTCACCCCCCTTCCAGTCCGGACACTTTCCCCCCCTTCCAGTCCGGACACTTTCCCCCCCTTCCAGTCCGGACACTTCCCCCCCTTCCAGTCTGGACACTTTCACCCCCTTCCAGTCCAGACACTCCCCCCCCCCCCTTCCAGTCCGGACACTTTCACCCCCTTCCAGTCCGGACACTTTCCCCCCCTTCCAGTCCGGACACTTTCCCCCCCTTCCAGTCCGGACACTTTCCCCCCCTTCCAGTCTGGACACTTTCCCCCCCTTCCAGTGCAGACACTCCCCCCCCCCTTCCAGTCCGGACACTTTCCCCCCCTTCCAGTCCGGACACTTTCCCCCCCTTCCAGTCTGGACACTTTCACCCCCTTCCAGTCCGGACACTTTCCCCCCCTTCCAGTCCGGACACTTTCCCCCCCTTCCAGTCTGGACACTTTCACCCCCTTCCAGTCCGGACACTTTCCCCCCCTTCCAGTCCGGACACTTTCCCCCCCTTCCAGTCCGGACACTTTCCCCCCCTTCCAGTCCGGACACTTTCACCCCCTTCCTGCCCAGGCCAATTTTCAGCTTTCAGAGCTATCACACTTTGAATGACAATTGCGCGGTCATGCAACACTGTACCCATATTAATAAACAAGATGCCACTTCCTGACATCATTGCTTACTATGTGTGAAATCTGTGAATGATCACAGAGCAGGGGCGGACTGACCATTTGGAAACTCGGGTGCTGCCCGAGGGCCCGGGGTCAGTAGGGGGCCCCATGAGATGCCCCTGGTACCTTTTTCATAGGCTTTTTTGAGTTTGGGCAAGGACACAGGGGCCCCATGATCCCCTATTGCCCGGGGGCCCATGAGTTTTAAGTCCGCCCCTGCCCAAACCTGAGATGGGCCCAACCCGCTCATTCTCCAACAGTTTTACCATTCACTGCCTTAATAGACCCTGAGACCCCTGCCAACCGATACGCCACCACTCAAAACGAAAACGAAGAACACTAGCTCCACTTAACTAGGGAAGGTACACCCATACCCGGGGCGGACTGACCATTTGGAAACTCGGCCACTGCCCGAGGGCCCGGGGTCAGTAGGGGGCCCCATGTGATGCCCCTGGTACCTTTTTTCATAGGCTTTTTTGAGTTTGGGCAAGGACACAGGGGCCCCATGATCCCCTATTGCCCGGGGGCCCCATGAGTTGTCAGTCCGCCCCTGATGGGTAGTGTTGCATGACCGCGCAATTGTCATTTAAAGTGTGATAGCGCTGAAAGCTGAAAATTGTACTGGATAGGAAGGGGGTGAAAGTGTCCGGACTGGAAGGGGGGGAAAGTGTCCGGACTGGAAGGGGGTGAAAGTGTCCAGACTGGAAGGGGGGGGTGAAAGTGTCTGGACTGGAAGGGGGGGAAGTGTCTGGACTGGAAGGGGGTGAAAGTGTCCAGACTGGAAGGGGGTGAAAGTGTCCAGACTGGAAGGGGGTGAAAGTGTCCAGACTGGAAGGGGGGGAAAGTGTCCAGACTGGAAGGGGGTGAAAGTGTCCAGACTGGAAGGGGGTGAAAGTGTCCGGACAACATGAGTTGTCAGTCCGCCCCTACCCATACCTGAGATGGGCCCAACCCACTGATTCTCCAACAGTTTTACCATCCACTGCCTTAAAAGACTCTGAGACCCCTGCCAACCATTACGCTACCACCCAAAACGAAAACGAAGAACACTAACTCCACTTAACTAGGGAAGGTACACCCATACCTGAGATGGGCCCAACCCGCTCATTCTCCAACAGTTTTACCATTCACTGCCTTAAAAGACCCTGAGATGCTGAGACCCCCTCCCAAAACAAAAGCGAAGAATACCCCCAAAAGAAGAAACATCAAGGCAAGTAACAAAAGGCAAAACAACCTGAGGCCAAATAGGTATCACGAGCGGGAAGGAGGGAGAAGCTCCTTCTCTGCTCTACCAGCAAAGCCTGACCCTGAGGATAATGCTCCACCCCTTTTTCCCTTCCAGGGCCCCACTCTGCCTTGCACCATCCTTCCCCTTGTTCCTCCAATCAAACTGGATACTCAAACTTTTAAACAAAGCTGACTATTTTTTTTTTCTTTTTTAACTCCGTATTACTCCAGCCTGTCCTACAAACCCAGTCATGTCTGGCCTTGCGCCAATGTTGCCCTTCTAGCTCCAGGCCCTGTTCTTTTCTGGAAAAAAAAAAGATTCTGTTGCTGTATATTGTCAAATGTCAAGAATTTACTTGAAAAGATATTAAAGGCCAATTCTGAAGACTCTTTTCCTTGTGATTGGCAATAGATGGAGGACAATCTGCAAAAAATGGGTCTCAGGTTACGGCTAGAATGGGCTCCCAGTGCGCTTGCTGGTCTCCGACGTTTGGTAAGGAATGGAGATGACTCTCTCTTTATGTAAATCATAATAATGAGAAGCAGAATGTCCCTCCTTGCGTCTGAAGTCAAGGTCACATCGCAGTAGTCAATCTTTTTTTCCTACCAGTACACAAAACAGGCTTTAAATCTCTCTGCGGAAAGACGTTTCCGCCATCTTGCTCCCGTTCATCATACTTCGGTCACCGGTTTTTCCGACATCTGACCGCTCTGCCGAGTCGGAGTCTCAGAATTTACGCTTTTCGGAAAGTGCCGCCTCATGAGAAAAGTGCGACTCGGTTCCGTGCTAAACATTTGCTGATCTTGTCCAAATCACTATAGCAATCCAATTTTATTCCTCTTGATGGAAAATAAAACAATGAGCGAAAAAAATGAAGGGACGCGGCAGCATTTTCTATTTATTGGCTTTGTGGAAGAAAGTGAGTAATGCGTTGTGAAAAGATAACGGCGGGAAGGGGAGAGAAATGGATTGTTCTGTGTTCCGGGCGCTTTCTGCTGAATCACGTCTCGCGGCCTCACAATATCTATTACATTCCCGCGACTTACACATTTATGAAGTTTTAATATCCCATCTTCCGGCAAACATTTGGGGTGGTAAATTGAATATTCCTCTCTGCACTTGACCCATTTCATTCTGCCGTCCATTATCCTGTATTATTTATACTCTCTGTTAAATTTCAATATAGCAGAATTCTATTACGAGTTGGGAAATGGCGGGTCACCCGCTTCCTGCACATTGTGGGCTCTGGAAATCTTTTATAGAAAAGAGCTGAGCTAAAAAAAAAGCAAAAGATCAGCAAAAAGAATGTATCATTAAATCACATAGGAGGGTGTGCTATTATCTAATATCTACTCTCTGCAGACTTATCCATCCATCCATCCATCCATTATCCATCCTTCCATTTATCTGTGCACCCATCCATCTATCTATCTATCTATCTATCTATCTATCTATCTATCTATCTATCTATCTATCTATCTATCTATTATCTATCTATCTATCTATCTATCTATCTATCTATCTATCTATCTATCTATCTATCTATCTATCTATCTATCTCTATCCTTCCAACCATACATCCACCATCCATCCTTCTTTCTGTCTTCCTTCTATCAATTCACTTATCAATCTATTCATAAATCTATCCAATCATTTATCAACCCATCCTTCCATTTATGTTCCTTCCTTTCTTCCATCCATCCATCTATCCATTTATTCATCTATTCGTTCTTTTTTCCATCCATCCATCTATCCATCATTCCTTCCTTTCTTGCTTCCTTACATCCATCCATCTGTCCATTTATCCATCTATTCATTCATGAATGCATTCATCCACTCATCCATCCATCCACTCATCTATTCATGCATCTGTCTATCAATCCATCCATCCATTCTTTCCATTCATTCATCCATCCACTCTTTCATCGATCTACTCATCTATCTATGCATCCACCCACTCATCCATCCTCTCACCCATTCATGCATCCATCTATCTATCCATTATTTCATTCATTCATCCATGCATCCATCCACTCATCCATTCATGCATCCATCATTCCTTCCTTCCTTTCATCCATCCATTCATTCACTCATCCATCCATCTGTCATTTCTTCCTTTCTTCCTTACATCCATCCATTCTTCCACCCATTAATCTATTTATCCATCTTTTCATTCATTCATCCACCCACTCGTCCATCTATTTATTCTTCCTTCCTTCCTTCCTTCCTTCCTTCCTTCCTTCCTTCCTTCCTTCCTTCCTCCTATTCATTCGTTTATTCTTTCTTCCATCCGTCTACTTATCCATCCATACATCCTTTTATCCATTTATCATTCCTTCCTTTCTTCCTTACATCCATCCATTCATTCACCCATTCATCTATTTATCCATCTCTTATCCATCATTATTCATTCATCCACTTATCCATTTATCCTTCCTTCCTTCCTTCCTTCCTTCCTTCCTTCCTTCCTTCCTTCCTTCCTTCCTTCCTTCCCCCCTCCATTTATCCTTCCTTCCTTCATCCATTTATCCTTTCTTCCTTCATCCATTTATCCTTTCTTCCTTCATCCATTTATCCTTCCTTCCTTCATCCATTTATCCTTTCTTCCTTCATTCATCCACTCATCCATCCATTTATCATTCCTTACTTTCTTTCTTCCTTCCTTCCTTCCTTCCTTCCTTCTTTCCTTCCTTCCTTCCTTCCTTCCTCATATTCATCTATTAATTTGTGCATTTGTTCATTCATTCATGCACTCATCCATCCACCCATCCATTTGAAGCACAGAGACCTAGGAGTACAGACACGGGAGCTGTAGTGGCACAGCCCTGCAGTGTAAGGGAAGAGTGACTACATCTTCCATGGTGCCCACGGGCCCTGGGGGGTTTTTCTGAGAAGTAGAACAAAGGCTCTGGGAGAGAACATTGCAAGAACTGCAGAGAGGTTCTGGAGCGAGCCGCAGGAGCTCAGAGAGTGCGGGGTTGTGCAGAGGAGCGCTGCCCAGAGGCTGCTACTGCCATTGCGTCCTGTGGTATTCCTGCCTGTGTAGGGCTGCTGAGACAAGTGCACCGCATACTGGGAGCTGTGTTAGGCCTAAACGCACGTTTAGGAGCTTTTGACATTTTTATGTCAAGGTCCAGAACTCAATAAAAGCCTACATTATATGTCCATGCACTCATAGGCTTTTATTAGAGTTTAGCAGCAGCATTTGGGGGCAGCTGAAGGTCCCTCCCCTGAACGCAGAAGAATCACATTCAGGAGAGGCACGCTTTGGCCAAAAAACAGCAAATGTGGCAAAAACACGGGTAAACGCGCCTGAGAGCTTGAGTGTTTAATCATTGCAAAGGCAAGTACTCTGGCCAATTAAATGAATAAATGTCCAATAACTAAACATAGGAAAAAACACAATTTTGCCGCATATTCTGCTGCCAGCAGAGTTAACGTCTACGGCAGTTCCAGTGTACATGTAGCCTTAGAACAGTGGTACTCAACCTTCCTAATGCCGCGACCCTTTAATACAGTTCCTCATGTTGAGGTGACCCCCCAACTATAAAATTATTTTCGTTGCTACTAGAGATGAGCGAAGAAATGAAAAATTCGATTCGACTGATTCGGCGAATTCGTGGACAATATTCGATTCGAGTCGAATAAATTCGCTGTGAATTTAACTTAAAAAAGGGTGTTTCTAGGCTTCAGAGAGACTTAATATTAGTGCAGAACACTGTACCTTTAATTTAAATGCCCTTGGAGTCTGCTGGGGAAGAGAAATAATACTGTCAGTCAGTATGACATGCAGATGAGTGCCGTCGATCTTAGAATCACCGCACACTTCACTCATTTGGGCAGTCACGGGGCCAAAACCAGAGTGTGGAGCCACAGTGTGGCGGAGGCAGCAGCAATGGGAGGCCATACAGCACCCTATGACAAAAATGGAAACCACCAGCAGTGTGAGGAGACCTGAAAGTGGCACATGGCAGAGTGTGGCGATAGAGACAGCAGCAATGGGAGGCCGTACAGGGACCCATGACACACTCTGGACCTGGCAGCAGCATGAGGAGGCGGTACAGGGGCCCATGACAGATTACGGGCCTGGCAGCAGCATGAGGAGTCGGTACAGGGGCCCATGGCAGATTACGGGCCTGGCAGCAGCAATGGGAGGCCGTACAGGGACCCATGACACACTCTGGACCTGGCAGCAGCATGGGGAGGCGGTACAGGGGCCCATGACAGATTACGGGCCTGGCAGCAGCATGAGGAGTCGGTACGGGGGCCCATGACACACTCTGGACCTGGCAGCAGCATGAGGAGGCGGTACAGGGGCGCATGACAGATTACGAGCCTGGCAGCAGCAACTTGGACAGGAGGACGTTCAGCTTCTGCACCGTCGGGTGCGTGCTCGCAAACTGTTGTCTCTTGGAAACGGATTCCAAGAAAGACTGCTGACGGAATCCGTGAAGAGGAGTAGCAGGAGAAGGAGCATCTGAACGAGCGGAATATGCCAACAAGCGACAACAGTGGCCCATGACAGATTACGGGCCTGGCAGCAGCATGAGGAGTCGGTACGGGGGCCCATGGCAGATTACGGGCCTGGCAGCAGCTATGGGAGGCCCGTAATCTGCCAGCACCCTATGACAAAAAATGGAACCCACCAGCAGTGTGAGGAGACCTGAAAGTGGCACATGGCAGAGTGTGGCGATGGAGACAGCAGCAATGGGAGGCCGTACAGGGACCCATGAGAGACTCTGGACCTGGCAGCAGCATGAGGAGGCGGTATAGGGGCCCATGGCAGATTAGGGGCCTGGCAGCAGCTATGGGAGGCCCGTAATCTGCCAGCACCCTATGACAAAAAATGGAACACACCAGCAGTGTGAGGAGACCTGAAAGTGGCACATGGCAGAGTGTGGCGATGGAGGCAGCAGCAATGGGAGGCCGTACAGGGACCCATGAGAGACTCTGGACTTGGCAGCAGCATGAGGAGGCGGTATAGGGGCCCATGGCAGATTAGGGGCCTGGCAGCAGCTATGGGAGGCCCGTAATCTGCCAGCACCCTATGACAAAAAATGGAACACACCAGCAGTGTGAGGAGACCTGAAAGTGGCACATGTTTGGGGCATGATTCATGGCGGATTTAGTCAGTTGTGTCAGGAACTGGTGGTTTGAAATCCAGACTAATCCACGCCTGATTCATTTTCACAAACGTCAGTCTCTCCACACTTTGGGTGGACAGTCGTGTCCTCCGCGGAGTTGCAATACCTCCTGCCGCACTAAACACGCGCTCCGATGCCACGCTACTGGCCGGGCATGACAGCCTTTCAAGGGCAAATTCAGCTAGTTGGGCCAAAGGTCAAGTTTCGTTGCCCAGTAGTCAAGGGGATTGTCTACCTCGGTTGGCAGGGTGCTGTCCAAGTAGGCCTAAGCCTGTTGTTTGAGGTCCTGCTCCAGGTCCACCTGATGCTGCTGCTGCTGCTGCGGCTGGTTAGTAGTTTCCTCACTGCGCTGGTGAAGAAAGCTACTCATCATCGACTGCAGACTGAGGCAGCCGCTGCTGGTGGAGCTGCCACTGCTCCTACCACCCCACCCCTCCCCTGCTGCCATGGCAGCGGAACACGAGCGCACAGGGCCCACAGTGTCCTGAGGATGGACGTTGGCGCAGACAGGCAGAGACCAGCTGACTACATAGGTGTTTTTTATAGTACGTTATTTTGGCCTCCCTCTCAGCAGGTGTGAAAAAAGGCCACCATTTTTGAACGGTAGCGAGGGTCCAACAAGGTGGACAGCCAAAAGTCATCCCTCTGTCTGATGGTTATTATTCGGCTGTCGCTACGCAAGCAACCGAGCATGCTATGGGCCATTTGTGCCAAGGAATGCGAGGGACTCCCTGCCTCCATCTCCACAGCATACTGCCACGGTGCGTCTAGGTCCTCTGTCTCCTCTTCCTCCTCCTCTACCAGATGCTCCTGCTCCTCCACTCCTGTCCGCTGAGTGGAAAAACCACCCATTTCACTCAATAATTCCTGAGCACCAATGTCCTCCTCTACCTCCTCCTCTTCTTCCAGTCCTGCCCCCACAGGGGCCATGTGGCGTTGAGATCTGTGCGCCACGTCTACCGCACCCTGACCAGCCATTGTTAACAGCATTTGTTCCAGGACGTGCAACAGAGGAATGACGTCGTTCATCCCATAGTCCTGCCGACTCACGAATAGCGTGGCCTCCTCAAAGGGCCTGAGCAAGCGCAGGTGTCACGCATGAGCTGCCAATGGCTGACATCTAAGTTACACAGGGAGTACCTTTATCTGCTTTTAACATCAGGAAATCTGTGATGGCCTTTTGCTGTTCGTAAAGGCGGTCTAACATATGTAGGGTTGAATTCCACCTTGTTGCAACGTCACAGCATGAGGAGTCGGTATAGGGGCCCATGGCAGATTAGGGGCCTGGCAGCAGTTATGGGAGGCCCATAATCTGCCAGCACCCTATGACAAAAAATGGAACACACCAGCAGTGTGAGGAGACCTGAAAGTGGCACATGGCAGAGTGTGGCGATGGAGACAGCAGCAATGGGAGGCCGTACAGGGACCCATGAGAGACTCTGGACCCTGGCAGCAGCATGAGGAGGCGGTATATAGGGGCCTACGGCAGATTAGGGGCCTGGCAGCAGCTATAGGAGGCCCGTAATCTGCCAGCACCCTATGTCAAAAAATTCAACACACCAGCAGTGTGTGAGGAGACCTGAAAGTGGCACATGGCAGAGTGTGGCGATGGAGACAGCAGCAATGGGAGGCCGTACAGGGACCCATGACAGACTCTGACTTGGCAGCAGCATGAGGAGGCGGTATATAGGGGCTTATGGCAGATTAGGGGCCTGGCAGCAGCTATAGGAGGCCCGTAATCTGCCAGCACCCTATGTCAAAAAATTCAACACACCAGCAGTGTGAGGAGACCTGAAAGTGGCACATGGCAGAGTGTGGCGATGGAGACAGCAGCAATGGGAGGCCGTACAGGGACCCATGACAGACTCTGAACTTGGCAGCAGCATGAGGAGGCGTTATATAGGGGCCCATGGCAGATTAGGGGCCTGGCAGCAGCTATGTGAGGCCCGTAATCTGCCTGCACCCTATGTCAAAAAATTTAACACACCAGCAGTGTGAAGAGACCTGAAAGTGGCACATGGCAGCAGAGTGTGGCGATGGAGACAGCAGCAATGGGAGGCCGTACAGGGACCATGACAGACTCTGGACTTGGCAGCAGCATGAGGAGGCGGTATATAGGGGCCCATGGCAGATTAGGGGCCTGGCAGCAGCTATGTGAGGCCCGTTATCTTGCAGCACCCTATGTCAAAAAATTTAACACACCAGCAGTGTGAAGAGACCTGAAAGTGGCACATGGCAGCAGAGTGTGGCGATGGAGACAGCAGCAATGGGAGGCCGTACAGGGACCCATGAGAGACTCTGGACCTGGCAGCAGCAGGAGGAGGCGGTATATAGGGGCCCATGGCAGATTAGGGGCCTGGCAGCAGCTATGTGAGGCCCGTAATCTGCCTGCACCCTATGTCAAAAAATTTAACACACCAGCAGTGTGAAGAGACCTGAAAGTGGCACATGGCAGCAGAGTGTGGCGATGGAGACAGCAGCAATGGGAGGCCGTACAGGGACCCATGAGAGACTCTGGACCTGGCAGCAGCAGGAGGAGGCGGTATATAGGGGCCCATGGCAGATTAGGGGCCTGGCAGCAGCTATGTGAGGCCCGTAATCTGCCTGCACCCTATGTCAAAAAATTTAACACACCAGCAGTGTGAAGAGACCTGAAAGTGGCACATGGCAGCAGAGTGTGGCGATGGAGACAGCAGCAATGGGAGGCCGTACAGGGACCATGACAGACTCTGGACTTGGCAGCAGCATGAGGAGGCGGTATATAGGGGCCCATGGCAGATTAGGGGCCTGGCAGCAGCTATGTGAGGCCCGTTATCTTGCAGCACCCTATGTCAAAAAATTTAACACACCAGCAGTGTGAAGAGACCTGAAAGTGGCACATGGCAGCAGAGTGTGGCGATGGAGACAGCAGCAATGGGAGGCCGTACAGGGACCATGACAGACTCTGGACTTGGCAGCAGCATGAGGAGGCGGTATATAGGGGCCCATGGCAGATTAGGGGCCTGGCAGCAGCTATGTGAGGCCCGTTATCTTGCAGCACCCTATGTCAAAAAATTTTACACACCAGCAGTGTGAAGAGACCTGAAAGTGGCACATGGCAGCAGAGTGTGGCGATGGAGACAGCAGCAATGGGAGGCCGTACAGGGACCCATGAGAGACTCTGGACCTGGCAGCAGCAGGAGGAGGTGGTATATAGGGGCCCATGGCAGATTAGGGGCCTGGCAGCAGCTATGTGAGGCCCGTAATCTGCCTGCACCCTATGTCAAAAAATTTAACACACCAGCAGTGTGAAGAGACCTGAAAGTGGCACATGGCAGCAGAGTGTGGCGATGGAGACAGCAGCAATGGGAGGGCCGTACAGGGACCATGACAGACTCTGGACTTGGCAGCAGCATGAGGAGGCGGTATATAGGGGCCCATGGCAGATTAGGGGCCTGGCAGCAGCTATAGGAGGCCCGTAATCTGCCAGCACCCTATGTCAAAAAATTTAACACACCAGCAGTGTGAAGAGACCTGAAAGTGGCACATGGCAGCAGAGTGTGGCGATGGAGACAGCAGCAATGGGAGGCCGTACAGGGACCATGACAGACTCTGGACTTGGCAGCAGCATGAGGAGGCGGTATATAGGGGCCCATGGCAGATTAGGGGCCTGGCAGCAGCTATGTGAGGCCCGTTATCTTGCAGCACCCTATGTCAAAAAATTTAACACACCAGCAGTGTGAAGAGACCTGAAAGTGGCACATGGCAGCAGAGTGTGGCGATGGAGACAGCAGCAATGGGAGGCCGTACAGGGACCCATGAGAGACTCTGGACCTGGCAGCAGCAGGAGGAGGTGGTATATAGGGGCCCATGGCAGATTAGGGGCCTGGCAGCAGCTATGTGAGGCCCGTAATCTGCCTGCACCCTATGTCAAAAAATTTAACACACCAGCAGTGTGAAGAGACCTGAAAGTGGCACATGGCAGCAGAGTGTGGCGATGGAGACAGCAGCAATGGGAGGCCGTACAGGGACCCATGAGAGACTCTGGACCTGGCAGCAGCAGGAGGAGGCGGTATATAGGGGCCCATGGCAGATTAGGGGCCTGGCAGCAGCTATGTGAGGCCCGTAATCTGCCTGCACCCTATGTCAAAAAATTTAACACACCAGCAGTGTGAAGAGACCTGAAAGTGGCACATGGCAGCAGAGTGTGGCGATGGAGACAGCAGCAATGGGAGGCCGTACAGGGACCCATGAGAGACTCTGGACCTGGCAGCAGCAGGAGGAGGGCGGTATATAGGGGCCCATGGCAGATTAGGGGCCTGGCAGCAGCTATGTGAGGCCCGTAATCTGCCTGCACCCTATGTCAAAAAATTTAACACACCAGCAGTGTGAAGAGACCTGAAAGTGGCACATGGCAGCAGAGTGTGGCGATGGAGACAGCAGCAATGGGAGGCCGTACAGGGACCCATGACAGACTCTGAACTTGGCAGCAGCATGAGGAGGCGGTATATAGGGGCCCATGGCAGATTAGGGGCCTGGCAGCAGCTATAGGAGGCCCGTAATCTGCCAGCACCCTATGTCAAAAAATTTAACACACCAGCAGTGTGAAGAGACCTGAAAGTGGCACATGGCAGCAGAGTGTGGCGATGGAGACAGCAGCAATGGGAGGCCGTACAGGGACCATGACAGACTCTGGACTTGGCAGCAGCATGAGGAGGCGGTATATAGGGGCCCATGGCAGATTAGGGGCCTGGCAGCAGCTATGTGAGGCCCGTTATCTTGCAGCACCCTATGTCAAAAAATTTTACACACCAGCAGTGTGAAGAGACCTGAAAGTGGCACATGGCAGCAGAGTGTGGCGATGGAGACAGCAGCAATGGGAGGCCGTACAGGGACCCATGAGAGACTCTGGACCTGGCAGCAGCAGGAGGAGGTGGTATATAGGGGCCCATGGCAGATTAGGGGCCTGGCAGCAGCTATGTGAGGCCCGTTATCTTGCAGCACCCTATGTCAAAAAATTTAACACACCAGCAGTGTGAAGAGACCTGAAAGTGGCACATGGCAGCAGAGTGTGGCGATGGAGACAGCAGCAATGGGAGGCCGTACAGGGACCCATGAGAGACTCTGGACCTGGCAGCAGCATGAGGAGGCGGTATATTGGGGCCCATGGCAGATTAGGGGCCTGGCAGCAGCTATGTGAGGCCCGTTATCTTGCAGCACCCTATGTCAAAAAATTTTACACACCAGCAGTGTGAAGAGACCTGAAAGTGGCACATGGCAGCAGAGTGTGGCGATGGAGACAGCAGCAATGGGAGGCCGTACAGGGACCCATGAGAGACTCTGGACCTGGCAGCAGCAGGAGGAGGTGGTATATAGGGGCCCATGGCAGATTAGGGGCCTGGCAGCAGCTATGTGAGGCCCGTAATCTGCCTGCACCCTATGTCAAAAAATTTAACACACCAGCAGTGTGAAGAGACCTGAAAGTGGCACATGGCAGCAGAGTGTGGCGATGGAGACAGCAGCAATGGGAGGCCGTACAGGGACCCATGAGAGACTCTGGACCTGGCAGCAGCAGGAGGAGGCGGTATATAGGGGCCTATGGCAGATTAGGGGCCTGGCAGCAGCTATAGGAGGCCCGTAATCTGCCAGCACCCTATGTCAAAAAATTCAACACACCAGCAGTGTGAGGAGACCTGAAAGTGGCACATGTTTGAGGCATGATTCATGGCGGATTTAGTCAGTTGTGTCAGGAACTGGTGGTTTGAAATCCAGACTAATCCACGCCTGATTCATTTTCACAAACGTGAGTCTCTCCACACTTTGGGTGGACAGTCGTGTCCTCCGCGGAGTTACAATACCTCCTGCCGCACTAAACACGCGCTCCGATGCCACGCTACTGGCCGGGCATGACAGCCTTTCAAGGGCAAATTCAGCTAGTTGGGGCCAAAGGTCAAGTTTCGTTGCCCAGTAGTCAAGGGGATTGTCTACCTCGGTTGGCAGGGTGCTGTCCAAGTAGGCCCAAGCCTGTTGTTTGAGCTCCTGCTCCAGGTCCACCTGATGCTGCTGCTGCTGCTGCGGCTGGTTAGTAGTTTCCTCACTGCGCTGGTGAAGAAAGCTACTCATCATCGACTGCAGACTGAGGCAGCCGCTGCTGGTGGAGCTGCCACTGCTCCTACCACCCCACCCCTCCCCTGCTGCCATGCCAGCGGAACGCGAGCGCACAGGGCCCACAGTGTCTGAGGATGGACGTTGGCGCACAAAGGCAGAGACCAACTGACTACATAGGTGGTTTTTATAGTACGTAATTTTGGCCTCCCTCTCAGCAGGTGTGAAAAAGGCCACCATTTTGGACCGGTAGCGAGGGTCCAACAAGGTGGACAGCCAAAAGTCATCCCTCTGTCTGATGGTTATTATTCGGCTGTCGCTACGCAAGCAACCGAGCATGCTATGGGCCATTTGTGCCAAGGAATGCGAGGGACTCCCTGCCTCCATCTCCACAGCATACTGCCACGGTGCGTCTGGGTCCTCTGTCTCCTCCTCCTCCTCCTCTACCAGATGCTCCTGCTCCTCCACTCCTGTCCGCTGAGTGGAAAAACCACCCATTTCACTCAATAATTCCTGAGCACAAATGTCCTCCTCTACCTCCTCCTCTTCTTCCTGTCCTGCCCCCACAGGGGTCATGTGGCGTTGAGATCTGTGCGCCACGTCTACCGCACCCTGACCAGCCATTGTTAACAGCATTTGTTCCAGGACGTGCAACAGAGGAATGACGTCGTTCATCCCATAGTCCTGCCGACTCACGAATAGCGTGGCCTCCTCAAAGGGCCTGAGCAAGCGGCAGGTGTCACGCATGAGCTGCCAATGGCTGACATCTAAGTTACACAGGGGAGTACCTTTATCCGCTTGTAACATCAGGAAATCGGTGATGGCCTTTCGCTGCTCGTAAAGGCGGTCTAACATGTGTAGGGTTGAATTCCACCTTGTTGCAACGTCGCAGATCAGGCGATGCTGTGGAATTCCGTTCTGCCGCTGCAGCTCAATGAGGGTGTTCTTTGCGGTGTAGGAATGGCTGAAATGCATGCACAGTTTACGTGACATTTTAAGGATGTCTTGCAGTGGGATGGTGGATTTTAGGAACCGCTTGACAACCAGATTGAACACGTGAGCCATGCATGGCGCATGGCACAACCTTCCTTGACGCAGAGCAGACACCATGTTCTTTCCGTTGTCAGTCAACATGGTTCCGATTTTTAGTTTGCGCGGAGACAGCCATCTGTCGATTTCTCTGTTCATTACACTCAGCAGTTCCTCCCCTGTGTGACTACGTTCGCCAAGGCATACCAGGTGCAGCACAGCGTGACACCGTTGCGCCCTGCACATGTGATATGCCGGTCGGGTAATGGGACTTGGCACGGGGGTGGCGGCTGAGGACACGGCGGAAAAAGAGGTGGTAGAGGCGACATGCTTGCTGGACCAAGGACGTGCAAACGTGGAGGCAAAAGCGTCGTGACCTGTCCAAGTTGCTGGTGCGGCTGTGCCGGCACCACGTTCACCCAGTGGGCCGTAAATGACATGTACTGTCCCTGACCGTAGTTACAGCTCCACACGTCGGCGCTGCCGTGCACTTTGGCAGAGACCGACATGCTCAAAGACTGGCCCACCATCTCTTCTACATGTGAATGCAGGGCTGGCACTGCCTTTTGGGCAAAGAAATGACGGCTTGGCACTCTCCACCGCGGCGCGGCACAAGCCATCATTTCTCGGAAAGGTGCTGAGTCCACCAGTTGGAAAGGGAGGGACTGCAGCACCAGCAACTTGGACAGGAGACGTTCAGCTTTTGCACCGTCGGGTGCGTGCTCGCAAACTGTTGTCTCTTGGATACGGATTCCAAGAAAGACTGTTGACGGAATCCGAGAAGAGGAGTAGCAGGAGAAGGAGCATCTGAACGAGCGGAAGATGCCAATGAGCGACAACTCCCCTCAGCAGAGGTGTTGGAGCCTTGACTGGCTGATAGAGGGCGATTGACGACGTCGGGTGACGGAGCAAGTAACGGAGCGGGTGATGGAGCGGGGGCTGGGGCAGGCAGAACCGCCGTATGTTTATCACGGTTTTCCCAGGCCACCGAATGGTGACGCTGCATATGCTGACGCAACGCTGTAGTCCCAACATGGGCCCCCTGGCCACGCTTGCATTTCTGGCCACATAGTCGACATACGGCTACGTTTACTTCCTCGGGCGGCTTGAGGAAAAATTGCCACACCACCGAGTAGGAAACTTTGCCCCCGCTACTCTTCACTGGCTGACTGCTACTTCCTCCGTGCGCACCGGCACCACTACTGGCCGTGGTGGTAGGCTGCAGTGGAGCTGGTGCTCTACTCCGTGGACGTTTGGCTCCACTGACACTGATGCGACCCTGCTGCTGTCTCCTGGGCAACCCACCGACTGTTTTGCTCGCTGCCAAGCTGCCACCCTCTTCTCCTGATGATGCGGAAGAAATTGCCTGATGACGACGAGGCTGCCAAGTGCGATCAACCTCCTCATCATCAAGTAGGGTCTCCGCCTCACTACTAGCCCCCTCGGCTGCGTCTGGGTCAGGAGACAGACCTGTCTCTAGACCGGCTACCGAGCCACTCTCCTCGCCAGTACTTGTTCGCTTGGCTGCTGAAAAGGCCGATGTCTCCCCCCGTTCCTGACCGCCCTCTGTTAGCTCTTCCTCACTGTACAGTGGGGCTGAGCCCACAGCATGCGATACTTCGCTTGGTGAGGGAACAGCAAAGGACAGGGGCAGGTAGAGGACACGTGATTTCAGTGGGCTTGGTCCCGGGCCATGCCAACTAACGGTTGTGTCTGACGTACCCACCGACCGTTGGCTGTAGGTGTCAGAGGTGACCTGGGAAGAGGAAGACGACCGAGCCAACCAATCAATGACGGCAGGGTTGTCGGTGGAGACACGACCGCTGGATGACACCGGGAGCACTGGCCTCTGGCTGCGAATACTGCTGCCTCGACCCCTTCCTCTGCTGCCACGTCTGCTCGCTCCTAAAACATTGCCTCCTCTGCCACTCCTCTGCATGTTGTCTGACATACTATTTAATTCAACGATTAGGTGTCCCTGAGTAACAATTCTCTGGCACTCAGTAACAATTCTGTCTGTCCCTGAGTATGAATTCTGTGGCCCTGAGTAACAATTGTGTGTCTGTGCAAGTAACAATTCTGTGTCTGTGCAAGTAACAATTTTGTGTCTGTGAGAGTAACAATTCTCTGGCACTCAGTAACAATTCTGTCTGTCCCTGAGTAACAATTCTCTGGCACTCAGTAACAATTCTGTCTGTCCCTGAGTAACAATTCTGTCTGTCCCTGAGTATGAATTCTGTGGCCCTGAGTAAGAATTCTCTGGCACTCAGTAACAATTCTGTCTGTCCCTGAGTATGAATTCTGTGGCCCTGAGTAACAATTGTGTGTCTGTGCAAGTAACAATTCTGTGTCTGTGCAAGTAACAATTTTGTGTCTGTGAGAGTAACAATTCTCTGGCACTCAGTAACAATTCTGTCTGTCCCTGAGTAACAATTCTCTGGCACTCAGTAACAATTCTGTCTGTCCCTGAGTATGAATTCTGTGGCCCTGAGTAACAATTCTGTCTCTGTGCGAGTAACAATTCTGTGTCTGTGCAAGTAACAATTTTGTGTCTGTGAGAGTAACAATTCTCTGGCACTCAGTAACAATTCTGTCTGTCCCTGAGTAACAATTCTCTGGCACTCAGTAACAATTCTGTCTGTCCCTGAGTAACAATTCTCTGGCACTCAGTAACAATTCTGTCTGTCCCTGAGTAACAATTCTCTGGCACTCAGTAACAATTGTGTGTCTGTGCAAGTAACAATTCTGTGTCTGTGCAAGTAACAATTTTGTGTCTGTGAGAGTAACAATTCTCTGGCACTCAGTAACAATTCTGTCTGTCCCTGAGTAACAATTCTCTGGCACTCAGTAACAATTCTGTCTGTCCCTGAGTATGAATTCTGTGGCCCTGAGTAACAATTCTGTCTCTGTGCGAGTAACAATTCTGTGTCTGTGCAAGTAACAATTTTGTGTCTGTGAGAGTAACAATTCTCTGGCACTCAGTAACAATTCTGTCTGTCCCTGAGTAACAATTCTCTGGCACTCAGTAACAATTCTGTCTGTCCCTGAGTAACAATTCTCTGGCACTCAGTAACAATTCTGTCTGTCCCTGAGTAACAATTCTCTGGCACTCAGTAACAATTGTGTGTCTGTGCAAGTAACAATTCTGTGTCTGTGCAAGTAACAATTTTGTGTCTGTGAGAGTAACAATTCTCTGGCACTCAGTAACAATTCTGTCTGTCCCTGAGTAACAATTCTCTGGCACTCAGTAACAATTCTGTCTGTCCCTGAGTATGAATTCTGTGGCCCTGAGTAACAATTCTGTCTCTGTGCGAGTAACAATTCTGTGTCTGTGCAAGTAACAATTTTGTGTCTGTGAGAGTAACAATTCTCTGGCACTCAGTAACAATTCTGTCTGTCCCTGAGTAACAATTCTCTGGCACTCAGTAACAATTCTGTCTGTCCCTGAGTAACAATTCTCTGGCACTCAGTAACAATTCTGTCTGTCCCTGAGTAACAATTCTCTGGCACTCAGTAACAATTGTGTGTCTGTGCAAGTAACAATTCTGTGTCTGTGCAAGTAACAATTTTGTGTCTGTGAGAGTAACAATTCTCTGGCACTCAGTAACAATTCTGTCTGTCCCTGAGTAACAATTCTCTGGCACTCAGTAACAATTCTGTCTGTCCCTGAGTATGAATTCTGTGGCCCTGAGTAACAATTCTGTCTCTGTGCGAGTAACAATTCTGTGTCTGTGCAAGTAACAATTTTGTGTCTGTGAGAGTAACAATTCTCTGGCACTCAGTAACAATTCTGTCTGTCCCTGAGTAACAATTCTATGGCACTCAGTAACAATTCTGTCTTCCCTGAGTAACAATTCTCTGGCACTCAGTAACAATTCTGTCTGTCCCTGAGTATGAATTCTGTGGCCCTGAGTAACAATTCTGTCTCTGTGCGAGTAACAATTCTGTGTCTGTGCAAGTAACAATTTTGTGTCTGTGAGAGTAACAATTCTCTGGCACTCAGTAACAATTCTGTCTGTCCCTGAGTAACAATTCTCTGGCACTCAGTAACAATTCTGTCTGTCCCTGAGTAACAATTCTCTGGCACTCAGTAACAATTGTGTGTCTGTGCAAGTAACAATTCTGTGTCTGTGCAAGTAACAATTTTGTGTCTGTGAGAGTAACAATTCTCTGGCACTCAGTAACAATTCTGTCTGTCCCTGAGTAACAATTCTCTGGCACTCAGTAACAATTCTGTCTGTCCCTGAGTATGAATTCTGTGGCCCTGAGTAACAATTCTGTCTCTGTGCGAGTAACAATTCTGTGTCTGTGCAAGTAACAATTTTGTGTCTGTGAGAGTAACAATTCTCTGGCACTCAGTAACAATTCTGTCTGTCCCTGAGTAACAATTCTCTGGCACTCAGTAACAATTCTGTCTGTCCCTGAGTAACAATTCTCTGGCACTCAGTAACAATTCTGTCTGTCCCTGAGTAACAATTCTCTGGCACTCAGTAACAATTGTGTGTCTGTGCAAGTAACAATTCTGTGTCTGTGCAAGTAACAATTTTGTGTCTGTGAGAGTAACAATTCTCTGGCACTCAGTAACAATTCTGTCTGTCCCTGAGTAACAATTCTCTGGCACTCAGTAACAATTCTGTCTGTCCCTGAGTATGAATTCTGTGGCCCTGAGTAACAATTGTGTGTCTGTGCAAGTAACAATTCTGTGTCTGTGCAAGTAACAATTTTGTGTCTGTGAGAGTAACAATTCTCTGGCACTCAGTAACAATTCTGTCTGTCCCTGAGTAACAATTCTCTGGCACTCAGTAACAATTCTGTCTGTCCCTGAGTAACAATTCTGTCTGTCCCTGAGTATGAATTCTGTGGACCTGAGTAAGAATTCTCTGGCACTCAGTAACAATTCTGTCTGTCCCTGAGTATGAATTCTGTGGCCCTGAGTAACAATTGTGTGTCTGTGCAAGTAACAATTCTGTGTCTGTGCAAGTAACAATTTTGTGTCTGTGAGAGTAACAATTCTCTGGCACTCAGTAACAATTCTGTCTGTCCCTGAGTAACAATTCTCTGGCACTCAGTAACAATTCTGTCTGTCCCTGAGTAACAATTCTCTGGCACTCAGTAACAATTCTGTCTGTCCCTGAGTAACAATTCTGTCTGTCCCTGAGAATGAATTCTGTGGCCCTGAGTAAGAATTCTCTGGCACTCAGTAACAATTCTGTCTGTCCCTGAGTAACAATTCTCTGGCACTCAGTAACAATTCTGTCTGTCCCTGAGTAAAAATTCTGTGGCCCTAATAACGTTTCTGTGGCCCTAAGTAACAATTCTCTGGCACTGAGTAACAATTCTGTCTGTCCCTGAGTATGAATTCCTGTGGCCCTAACTAGCGTTTCTTTGTCCCTAAAGAACGATTCTGTGGCCCTCATTAACAAGTCTGTGTCCCTGAGTAATGGTTCTCTGTCCCTAAGTAACTTCTCTCTGTCCCCAAGTATTGTTTCTGTGGCCCTAACTCTGTCCCTGTCCCTAGTACAGAGCGGTCTGCCTCTGTTCAATGACTGCAGGCAAATGAAGATTTCCAAAATGGCCGCTATATATACCTCGACCATTACACAGTGCTGGCTGGCTGGCTGCTGATTGGCTGATGCGATCACATGTCGTTGAGGAATGCATTATGGGGCAGCGCGCCTTGTCTGCGCGCCTTCCCCGACATCCCCGCTCCGTCGCCGCACATGTCAGCCGCCATTTTCGGAAAAAATTTCGATTCGCGCGTCCGAATTAGGCTGTTTTTCGGATTCGGCACGAATCGAAATTTTTCCGAAATTCGACTCGAATTCCACTTCGGATACTTCGATTCGCTCATCTCTAGTTGCTACTTCATAATTGCAGCAGCTCTTCTCATTCCCGCTATACAAGGCGTCACACCTCCCCCATCCCCACCACGCAGAGCAGCCAGCTCTCTTCACACACGGCCCGCTCTCACCTCCACACCGCCGCTCTCCCCCGTCCTCCACCCAATCCCCAGCTAGCCGACTTCCTGACAGAGGCCACGCCCAATCTGAGGACGTCAAAACGTCTTCATTGGCGCTTCCCATTGACACGTCACCTCGTCTAGTTGGTCAAGTTCTAGTTTAATCCCGATAAGCCCCGCCTCACATTTACAGCTGGGATGATGTCGCCACTCAGTGATGATTGGGGGAGCAGTGCAGACAATGGGCGGGGCAGATGTTGTGGGAGATGATAGACTGGGGCAAAGGGGTCAAGTGTCATCACTGCTGACTGTTCTCTTACTCGTATGTGGGCGTATCTGCATATGGGCGGACCCGTCTGGAGACGGATAGAGGAGCGATGTCTCCTTTCCTAAGACCATCGGAAATATGTGTTTTCCGATGGTTTTAGGAGACCCCTGTGAAAGGTTGTTCGACTCCCAAAGGGGTCATGACCCAAAGGTTGAGAACCGCTGCCTTAGAGGGACTCAGGGAGCCGCACCACACCCCTGTCTGTGAATGGTGGGATTTAGAGACTTTAGCGTAAGCTGGGTCACATGTTCAGAAGACTTGTCCTGTTGTTGCTGATCCAATGAGAGGGGCCGCTGCTGTTCCTGCCTCTTCAAGAGAGGACTACCCAGTACTGAGGGATGTTGGCTTGATAGGGGAGTCCCAAGGTTGGGGCAGGACTTTTGCCTGGCCATTGAGGGCCCAGTGGACCAGCATCAGTGGTGAGAAACCTTTTAGTCATCTCTATTCTTTGTTTGCCTGCCTGGGTTAGACTGTGCTGTCTCCTTTGGGATTACACTGGGACCCTTTCCCAGATCTCTCTGCTGAGACGGCGTTCTTCCCAGAGACTGAAGGCCTCAACGTCGGCAGGACTGAGTTCAAGTACTACTGGACGGAAGGGTACTAAAGGACTCTTAGACCCTTAGGTAGTCCAGTTGGTAATTTGAGTGACTACACAATAGTTAGCAGAGGCGTCCCTAGGGTTGGTGTCACCCCTCCAGAGAGGAAGGAGCGGTGCCGGTGTAATAGTAAAATGAGTATCCCTTGAAGATATGTATCCCTGTGTGCCGATTTCAGGCTGAAAAAGCCTATCTCTGACTTTAGCACAGAGCCGGCGATCAGCTTCTTCGGCCTGAAACCAGCACATGCGCAGTTGCTTCAGGGGATACTAATTTTACCGCTACATCGGGGCGTGGCAGCTGTCACTGTGCCGGCATCCTGCACCCCCTGTGATGGTGTCACCCGGTGTGGCCCGCACACCCCTAGGGATGCCACTGATAGTGTATATGTTTCCAGTTATGTTGCCTAATGTGTATATACCTGTAACTATTCCATATTATTCTAAATTATTGAGTTGTGATATTAATGTTATATACCTTTTTATTGGGTACTCCTGTCAGATTGCTTGATAACACAGATTGCTAGTCAGCCAATCACATTGCAGCAACTCAATGCATTTAGGCATCTAGACATGGTGAAAACGACTTGCTGAAACAAACTGAACATCAGAATGTGGAAGAAAGGGGATTGAAGTGACTCTGAACATGGCATGGTTGTTGGTGCCAGATTGGCTGGTCTAAGTATTTAAAAAAACTGCTGATCTACTGGGATTTTCACACACAACCATCTCTAGGGTTTACAGAGAATGGTCCAAAAAAGGAAAAATATCCAGTGAACAGCAGTTGTGTGGAAGGAAAATACCTTGTTGATGTCAGAGGTCAGAGGAAAATGGGTGGGCTGGTTGGAAACGATAGAAAGGCAACAGTAACTCTAATAACCACTTGTTACAACCAAGGTATGCAGAATACCATCTTTGAATGCACAACACGTCCAACCTTGAAGCAGATGGGCTACAGCAGCAGAAGACCACTCCAGGTTCCACTCCTGTCAGCTAAGAACAGGAAACGGAGGCTACGATTCACACAAGCTCACCAAAATTGGACAACAGAGGATTGGAAAAATGTTGCCTGGTCTGATGAGTCTGGATTTCAGCTGCGACATTCAGATGGTAGGGTCAGAATTGGGTGTAAACAACATGAAAGCATGGATCCATCCTGCCTTGTATCAATGGTTCAGGCTGGTGGTTTCATGGTGTGGTGGATCCATCCTGCCTTGTATCAATGGTTCAGGCTGGTGGTGTTTTCATGGTGTGGTGGATCCATCCTGCCTTGTATCAATGGTTCAGGCTGGTGGTGGTGGTTTCATGGTGTGGGGGATCCATCCTGCCTTGTATCAATGGTTCAGGCTGGTGGTGGTGGTGTCATGGTGTGGTGGATCCATCCTAACTTGTATCAATGGTTCAGGCTGGTGGTGGTTTCATGGTGTGGTGGATCCATCCTGCCTTGTATCAATGGCTCAGGCTGGTGGTGGTGGTTTCATGGTGTGGTGGATCCATCCTGCCTTGTATCAATGGCTCAGGCTGGTGGTGGTGGTTTCATGGTGTGGTGGATCCATCCTGCCTTGTATCAATGGCTCAGGCTGGTGGTGGTGGTTTCATGCTGGGTATTTTCTTGGCACATTCTGGTCCCCTTAGTACCAATTGAGCATTGTTTAAACATCATGGCCTACCTGAGTATTGTTGCTGACCATGTCCATCCCTTTATGACTCCAGTGTCCCCATCTGATGGCTCCTTCCAGCAGGATAATGCACCATGTCAAAAAGCTCCAATCATCTCCAACTGGTTTCTGGAACATGACAATGAGGTCCCTGTACTCCAATGGCCTCCACAGTCACCAGATCTCCATCCAATAGAGCACCTTTGGGATGTGGTGGAATGGGAGATTTGCATCCTGGATGTGCAGCCAACAAATCTGCAGCAACTGAGTGATGCTATCATGTCAATATGGACCAAAATCTCTGAGGAATGTTTCCAACGCCTTGTTGAATCTTTGCCATGATGAATGAAGGCAGTTCTGAAGGCAAAAGAGGGTCCACCCGGTACTAGCAAGGTGGACCTAATAAAGTGGTCGGTGAGTGGATTTGCTCATTCATTTCCTCACAGGTCTTTTACATTTCAATAAAAACCCTTTGTAAGCCATAAGGTGTGTCAGTCCTGGGTCAGTTCCTTGGTGGGTCATCTCTGGTACAAAATAAAAGGACCCTAACAATCCAGCAGTTCTGGAGTTGCACTACAAATCTTTTCATCCTGACCTAAATCAATTTTTTTTTGTCATGGATATGTCCACCTTTGGAAACATGTTACATGTTCCACCTGTTTTTAGGGTGGAACATGTAACACGTTCCCATAGCCTCCGCTGCCTCCGCTGCCTTCGCTGCCCCCCTCCCTCTGATAGATAGTATGGGAAGAAATTTCCCCGTACTATCTGTCAGATTTGAAAACAGCGTGACCATGCGGGGCTCCACCCACACGGCCGCATCATTAATTTACAGACTTCCATGAATGAATGAACTGCAAGTCCCAGCAGCCTTTGTTGGCTTGTAGTTTTCAATAAACTTCCACGGTGCTGAGGAGCACCATGGTAGTTCATTGCAGCTTCCTGTCAGTATATCTGCTTGACCGTACAGCCTGTCTGCAGGAGACCTGCATGGCGTCAACCATCTACTGATCGCTGGTGAAATGCTTTTTAGGCTCCGTTGCACAAAAATAATAAATGCGCATTTTTTCACCTGCAAAAAAATGTGTATTTATTCTTTTTGTCCAAAAGGTGAACTTATCCTTTAAGGCACGGGTGTCAAATTGGCAGCCCTCCAGCTGTTGCCAAACTACAAGTTCCATGAGGCATCGCGAGATTGACAGGTACAAGCATGACTCCCAAAGGCAGAGGGATGATGGGAGCTGGGGGGCCACCAGTCTGACACCCCTGCTTTAAGGGGTAAGGCTTGGAGACCAGTAGCTATAGCAGTGGAAATATTCACACAGAAGCCAGCAGGATAAATACACCAGTGGGTCCCCCTGGTGGATGACGCAAACTCACCTGAGGTGCGGGGTCTAAGCACTAATTGATCTTCACAAGAGCTCCTGATGGTGGAGATGGGTTTTGCTGCCTACTAGTGCCAAGTCACATTCCTCTGGATCGCCCCACCAGGAGAGGTAAGCAAGTTGGGGTCAGGCAGTAAATGTAGAAGGTTGGGATCAAGCAGAAGCATAGTCAGGGAACAAGCCAAAGGTTGGTAACAAGTGGTTGCAGGTTGGGATCAAGCGGAATCATAATCGAGAAACAAGCCAAAGGTCGGTAACAACTGGTGGCAGGCTGGGATCAAGCAGAATCATAATTGAGGAACAAGCCAAAGGTCGATAAACAATCGTGGCATATTGGGATCAAGCGGAATCATAATTGAGGAACAGGCTAAAGGTCGGTAACAACTGGTGGCAGGCTGGAATCAAGTGGAATCATAGTCGAGGAACAAGCCAAAGGTCGGTAAAAAATGGTGGCAGGCTGGGATCAAGTAGAATCATAGTCGAGGAACAATCCAAAGGTCAGTAACAAATGGTGGCAGATTGGGATTAAGCGGAATCATAATTGAGGAACAATCCAAAAGTCGGTATCAAATGGTGGCAGGCTTGGATCAAGTGGAATCATAGTCTAGGAACAAGCCAAAAGTTGGTATCAAATGGTGGCAGGCTTGGATCAAGTGGAATCATAGTCTAGGAACAAGCCAAAAGTTGGTAACAAATGGTGGCAGATTAGGATCAACCAAAATCATAGTCGAGGAACAAGCCAAAGGTCGGTAACAAGTAGTGGCAGGTTAGGATCAAGCGGAATCATAGTCGAGGAACAAGCCAAAGGTCGGTAACAAATGGTGGCAGGCTGGGATCAAGTGGAATCATAGTCTAGGAACAAGCCAAAAGTTGGTAACAAATGGTGGCAGATTAGGATCAACCAAAATCATAGTTGAGGAACAAGCCAAAGGTCGGTAACAGCTGGTGGCAGGTTGGGATCAACCAAAATCATAGTCGAGGAACAAGCCAAAGGTCGGTAACAAGTAGTGGCAGGTTAGGATCAAGCGGAATCATAGTCGAGGAACAAGCCAAAGGTCGGTAACAAGTGATGGCAGGTTAGGATCAAGCGGAATCATAGTCGAGGAACAAGCCAAAGGTTGGTAACGAATGGTAGTGAAGATACAGGTGGAAGCAAGAGTGCAAGGAGCAAAACATTGGCTGGAGGGAGAGCAGTAATCTTGCAAAAGGGAAATCCAGAGACATGGCTTAAATAGGAAGTTTATGGGAGGGGCAAAGAGTTCAAGGTTCATCAGAAACAAGGTACAAGGCAAAATTGTCCAAAGGATCAAGCAGAATCTTCTCCAGTATCTCAGGTGGCACAGTAGGAAGAGCCAATGCCGGATAAAAAAGTGGTCCTGGATTCAAAGCTGCATCTTGACATTTCCCTATAAACTTTGAGTCCTGTCATTATTATTATTATACAGGATTTATGGCGCCAACGGTTTGCTCAGCGCTTTACATTATAGAGGGAGACAATGCAGTAACAATACAGTTCAATACAAGAGAGATAGGAGGGCCCTGATCCTGGGAGCTTACAATCTAGGAGGGAGGGGTGAATGGTACAGTAGGTAGTAACTGTGGGGGATGGACTGGTTGGAAGAGTAGAAGATTCCAGAATTAGCAGAGGGCGGGATAGGCTACCCTGAAGAGATAGGTTTTCAGTGATCGCCTAAAGGCAAGTGGAGTAGGTGATAGTCTGATAGATTGGGGTAGGGAGTTCCAGAGGATAGGTGATGCCCTGGAGAAGTCTTGGAGACGAACATGGGAGGAGGAGATGAGGGAGCTAGAGAGTAGGAGGTCTTGCGAGGAGCGAAGTGTACTGTTTGGGTGATATTTAGAGATAAGATCGGTTAAGTAAATTGGGGCAGTGTTGTGGATGGCTTTATATGTCATTGTTAGTGTTTTGAATTTTATCAGTTGGGCAACTGGGAGCCAATGGAGGGATTGGCAGAGAGGGGTGGAGGACACTGAGTGGAGGCCAGTGGAGGGATTGGCAGAGAGGGGTGGAGGACACTGAGTGGAGGCCAGTGGAGGGATTGGCAGAGAGGGGTGGAGGACGCTGAGTGGAGGCCAGTGGAGGGATTGGCAGAGAGGGGTGGAGGACACTGAGTGGAGGCCAGTGGAGGGATTGGCAGAGAGGGGTGGAGGACGCTGAGTGGAGGCCAGTGGAGGGATTGGCAGAGAGGGATGGAGGACACTGAGTGGAGGCCAGTGGAGGGATTGGCAGAGAGGGGTGGAGGACACTGAATGGAGGCCAGTGGAAGGATTGGCAGAGAGGGATGGAGGACACTGAGTGGAGATCAGTGGAGGGATTGGCCGAGAGGGGTGGAGGACACTGAGTGGAGGCCAGTGGAGGGATTGGCAGAGAGGGATGGAGGACACTGAGTGGAGACCAGTGGAGGGATTGGCAGAGGGGGGTGGAGGACACTGAATGGAGGCCAGTGTAGGGATTGGCAGAGAGGGATGGAGGACACTGAGTGGAGGCCAGTGGAGGGATTGGCAGAGAGGGGTGGACGACACTGAATGGAGGCCAGTAGAGGGATTGGCAGAGAATGGTGGAGGACACTGAGTGGAAGCAAGTGGAGGGACTGGCAGAGAGTGGTGGAGGACACTAAGTGGAGGCCAGTGGAGGGATTGGCAGAGGGATGGAGGACACTGCATGGAGGTCAGTGGAGGGATTGGCAGAGAGGGATGGAGGGCACTGAGTGGAGGTCAGTGGAGGGATTGGCGGAGGGGGGTGGTGGATACAGAACGGTTAGTGAGGTGGATGAGTCTGGCAGCAGCGTTCATGATAGACTGGAGAGGGGATAGCCTGCGATGAGGTCGGCCAATGAGAAGGGAGTTACAGTAGTCGAGGCGTGATATGATAAGGGAGTGAATAAGTTGCTTAGTGGTTTCCGGGGTTAGGAACGGGCGTATCTTGGAGATGTTGCGGAGGATGGAGATGTTGCGGAGGTTGGAGATGTTGCGGAGGATGGAGATGTTGCGGAGGTGAAGTCACCATGATTTTGTCAGCGATTGGATCTGGGGCTGGAAGGACAGATGGGAGTCTAGGATTACACCTAGTACCCCGGCATGAGGGGAGGGACTGAGGATGGTGTTAGTGATATTTATGGTGAAGTCAGTGGGGGTGTCATATTTTGAAATACCAACTAAATTATATTTCTAAAACTAATAAGTTTACTTAGGTTATCCAGCACACATTGCAACTGTGCTAAAAT